>NC_056743.1:1764346924-1764596924 GCF_019279795.1 Protopterus annectens
ACAAATTTCTCTGATGCATTTGTAAATTTAATTGAGCATTTATACAAAGGAACGCTGGCTTATATTAAGGTAGGAACATATGTTTCACAAAAATACCCATTCTTAAAGGTACAAAGCAAGGATGTCCACTTTCTCCACTATTATTCACTTTAGTAATGGAGCCTTGGGCTAATTTGATTAGAAACAGTACTGACATAGAGGGTTTTGAAATAGAAGAAAATACAACATCAAAAATTCAACTTTTTGCAGATGATGTTCTAATTACATCAGCAGGATCTAATTCTTCTATGCAGTCTTTATTTGATAAAATGATGAATTTTAAAAGTATTTCTGGTTTAATATTCAATGAAGAAAAACTAAAATACTACCTATATATACATGAAAAATACTCTCATTAGTGATTTTACTAAATATGTACCCAACTCAGGTCAGATAACTTATTTAGGTATAATACTATCTAAAGATATTAAATCTATTATATATAATAACTATAATACCTGTTTTCTTAATATACAAAATCTTTTTAATACCTGGAATAATATGTTTTTTACTATGGAGGAGAGACTTACAATTATTAAAATGATAATATTCCCCAAGATTTTATACTTAATACAATCAATAATACTTTCACCTACAAAAATAACTATCAAGAAACTGAATACACTAATGTTAAATTTCTTATGGGCACCTAATAGACCTAGGATTGCATTAAAGAAACATACTAATAGCTGGTCTCAAGGGGGTATTTCTTTTCCAAACTTTAATTTATATATTATCTCTTCTATTATAAAAGTTATTACTTTATTAATAGATCGGTCATATGTCGCAAAATGGAAAGATTATTGGGAGCTAATTAGTATGCACTTCATGAAAATCTCCTTAACACATACAAATATGATTATAAATAACTCCATGTTGTGGTTGCTAAAGGAATTTTGTACTTCACCTATTACACCTAAACATATGGTCTGTTACCCATTAAATATTATTATTAGTTACCGTAACTTTATATTCATGCACCCTAAGTATAGGGAATGGAATTTTATTGTATTCCCTATAATTTATACTCAGGGTATGCTTATGTCATCTACTTCTGAAGGAGCTCATTTAGCTATAGATAATAATCTAAAGTACTGGTATCAGCTGATATCTGATAATAAAGTTAAAAATCTAGATTTCTTAAAACAAGAATTTGATCTAAGAGAAACTTGCTGGTTAGAGGTTCAGATCTTTAGACAACATCTCATTGATAGAATAGATCTAATGTCTATAACAGTTAAAGAATCTATTCCAAAACTGATTTATTACTTGATAATAAATTTACAGCATAAAGTTTCTGATAAAGGTAAACTTTCATATATACATAAAATTATCAGACAAGAAACTTTTTACAATGTAGATTCATACTGGAATTATTTCACCTCTATTAATGGGGACCCACCAACTCAACAAGATAAACAATATATATTGGAATCTGCTTATAGAACTACATCTTCCATTGTCTGGAGACTTTATACATGGAAATTTTTACATAGATTTTTTATACACCTTTGATGATGAATAAAATTAATAATAAAGATAATCTATGTAAGAGATGTAATGTAGAAATTAATGCTGACTGGGCTCATATGTTTTATGACTGTATGAAGTTGAAAGAATACTGGAAGTCAATTAATGAATTTTGCAGGCTCTTTTACAGATAATTTCATTATTTCTAAGTCTCTTATATTATTCAACACACCTGTACCTCAATGTGTTAAAAAGATTAAGCTTCCCTTGTTATGGTCTATCCTAGCAGTGGCTAGGAAAATAATAAATAGAAATTGGATTTCAGATACACCTCCTTCGTTCAATGAATTTAAAATGTTATGAATATAATGTGTCATATGGAAATAAGCACAATTAGAATGAGAACAACTAGAAAAACATCACATTTTATTGTATGGGATAATTTACAAAATTTGTTAAAAAATTCTAATTTCAATAGCACAGTATTTTAGTTTAATTAATTGATCTGATTGTAGTGGATGTCTTTGTAAATACTTTAGTTGTTTTGTTGAATATTATAATAATACCTATTTTTAATTATTTGTATAAAATTGTTATGATATTTCTCTTATATGTTAAAACAATAAACTTGTTTTGAAAAAAAAAAAAAAGAACATGCAAAATATGCCCATTCTGCTGTGATATAGAAGTGGCTGAAAATATTACTTTTCTGGTGGAAAAAGTATTATTTTTTGTTCTCACTTCATAATACCACAATAATGGTATGATTATTAGTCTGATAATGGGCACAGAGGTTGTCATTTCTGTGCTACAGGGTCTGATTCCTTCAGCCCAAATTTACCTACTGTGTGTTCTTGAATAAATAAATTAACCAGACACTGCTGAAAAGGGACTATCTCCATTGGGTCTCACTGTGGGTGGAGCCTGAAAAAAACTGTTAAATGTACATTTTTTGTAAACTAAATGGCAAATAGAGAACAGCCAGATGGCTAGATAATACTACTAGTGGTACCTGTAATGACCCTCCACTGGACCAGTAATCACGGAGCATCAATCATCACCACTGGCAATAGTGGGGGACGTTCACTGAGAGGATGACAGGTACACACACACTATCTCCAGATGCAGCTCCCTGCATCAAGTACAATCAAGCACAATTTCTCTTATGAGCACACAGGGAACACAGTCAATCCAGGGCTGTTTTTTCTCTCTTTCCCCAGATCCCCAATAAGACTCCCCACTGGCACAGCTATAGAGTTGAGATCTCAGCTGAGTGACCAAGCCAAGACCTCTGCATTTTGCCTTGGACCTGACAACAACAAGAAAAAAAAACATTCACCTCATCTGCCTTCCTCTAATGAAGTAAATTCTAGAAAACAGTATAACTCCCTTAGATACAGTCAGGAATACAGTAAAGCTTAGTTTAGATGTTTTTCATTATTTGTGTGAGCCTGTACTCAATGTTATTTTAAATATTTCCTGTGGTTTTGAACTCTGATGTAACTGTGAATATATATTTACTATTGTCTTGTTCTTTTATTATTTATTATTCAATATATTTAAACCTTTCATTGTGGCTGATCTGTGTAGAGATATTTAAGTTTTGAGAGTACTTGCATATTTATTTGGTGACACTGTGTGGACCACTCCTAATAGCCCTGCTCTTGGTCAAACTACCATTTGTATTAGTATTAATATTACACAGTAAGATTGGACACCCTTTTTAAGGGCCCTAAAGTAGCTGATAAGGAGTGGCTGGTGGCAGTGGAAGCTACCTTATAGTTTGGGCAGAAGGGGGCATTGCTAGTAAACCTGTACCAGCCTTTTCCAGGTGTGTGTGTGTGTGTGTGTGTGTGTGTGTGTGTGTGTGTGTGTGTGTGTGTGTGTGTGTGTGTGTTATGGGGAAGGGGCACCATCAGGGTTAGGGTTAGCACCAATTAATAGGGTGATGCAGGCCTGCCCTCTTTAGTAATGGGTGCTACCCATAAACCTAATGCTGGCCCTTCCCCCAGTCCTAACCCTACACCTTCACATCATTAAACTCTTCCTGTAACATGGCCACTATTCAGATAGATTTGAGGCTGGAGTTACTTGGGGTTTTAGTTTTAATATCCGGAGAGGAAATAGGTTTCCTTTCTCAATATTATTGTTTTTAGTTTTGTTTGTGTTTGCTATTGTGTATGGTAGAACTTATTTTGTAGTTGTTTTACATTTGACAATAAGGTGGTTCAGTAATATGCAATAGACCCCTTAATATGTATATCTATGAGTGAATTTTATACAAATTTATACCTTACTGTAATATGTACAATTCAATCAATTAATCAACAAATAAATATTATTTATATGCCAAGTTTAAGCAAGTAAGACTAACAGGTGTAAGCAGTAAGGGGCTAACAGCAGAATACCCTAATGAATAATATATATCTCTCAGCTGTCCCTTACTTTGTGGACTATCCCTGATTTTGTCTTACAATTTTGCCCTGTCCCTTTTAAAATTTTTGATTTTCTGGTACTTCACTGAGGATTACAGTCAGTCAATAATAACATAATTTAGAGTTTCATACTTATAGTCCAGACGAGCCCATAAGGCAAAGCACATCTAAACCAAATTGTTTGGTCATAGGTGACTCCATAGTGAGACACACAGATGTCCCACTCATTAGGCTGGACAAGGAGAAGGTTATGGTCAGCTGTCTATTAGGTGCCAGGATCCACCAGATCACACATGCACTCAGGTTTCTCCACAACAAGTACAGTTATGACTCCGTCATATTTCATGTTGGTGTGAATGACTTGAGACCTACCTCACAGAGACATGACTGAGCTCTCTGAATATGTGCCTCAGGCAGGTATGTCCCTAGCCTTGAACAGCATACTACCTTCACCTAAGATGATACCACAACATAAACAAAAAATGGTTGACTTTAACAATTGGTTTAGTTTCTGGTGTCATTCTAAGGGGATGCAGTACCTGTCAGCCTGAGATGACATGGTAGATGGTTGTCGCTGCTTTGCCAGACATGGTCCTCATCTGTCACCTCTGGGATTTTGGTTGCTGGCTAAGGCTCTTGCCTCCCCCATAGTGCCTTTTTAGGCAATGTCACAACAACAAAATTCTCGATGTAAAAATAGCTTCAAAAGGCAGCGTCAAGGTTATACTGCTAAATGCTAGGAGTCTAAACCTAAAACTGCACTCACTGGAAGCAGCCCTCACCTTAGAAGATGCTGACATCTGTGCAGTCACAGAGACTTGGTTTAAGGCCATGGAAAGCACCCCTGCCATACCAGGTTATAATGCCTTCCACACATTTAGACCACAAGCTGAAAGTACAACAACTAAAGGAGGTGGGGTATCAATATTAATCAAAAATAAATAAACCTCTATATTGGTTAAATAAAGTGATTCCCTTGAACTAATCCAGGTCCAATTGACTGTAGGTAAGACCCCTCTCCAAGTTATTGCCAGTTATAAGAGCCCCTCCATGAACCAGGATACCCACACTGCATACCTGGATCCCTCAAGATACAACCAAAAACCCTGGTTTTAGGTGATTATAACTATCCAGCCATAGAGCGGGTAAATTATACATGCACTAACACACTTGCCAAAAGGTTCTCTGACTTCATCAGCTCCAATGCCCTGGACCAGTTGGTTGACACCCCCACAAGGGGCCCAAACATTCTGGATCTGGTGCTTACTAACATGGATGATCATTGCACCACCCCATGTGTGTGGTCCTCCTTAGTGAGGTCTGATCATAAATCAAGCTCATTGAAAGTAACAATAACATCTGACCCCCCCCCCCCATTAGCAGCAACTAGACTAAAAAACTTCTCTAAAGTCAATTACAACCTAATACGTGATGGCATTAATAGCTTCATAGCCCCTGCCCTCACTGATGGCATAGACACGTATACTCAGATTTATACCAATGCCTTGTATAACCATCTATACAAATGTATTGACTCAGCAGTACCTGATAGGACCACAAGAAGATCCTCAAGAAAGAATAAGCCTGCCTGAGGACTTCTGCCATTAGCAGGTTATACAATAAGAGAAAGAAATTGCTGTCAAAGAGCAGGAAGAAACAGTCTTTGAATTAGAATCATTCCCTCTTTGGCTTAAACAAGCAATAAGACATCTTGTAAGGCATTCTAAAGCTAACTATGAATCCAAATTAGCCTCCTTCACTGAGGATAACCAAAAGGCCTTCTTTAACTACATCAGAAACCTTAAAGGAAAAACCTCAGATCTGTGCAGAACTGGTTGTTAATGGCACCATATATAATGAACCCGCAGAAATAGCCAACTTGCTACCTGACAGTGAAAGCGTCTCCCCCCGTCCCCTGTCCACACCACATATCCCCCAAAGCATCCATACCACCTGCCCCCCTCCAAGTATCTCCAAAGAGAAGGTCATAAATGCTCTCTTCAAAGCCAAAAATACAGCCTCTGTGGGACCTGATAATATCCAGGGCTGCATTCTAAATGGATTAAAAGAGGAACTAGCTGCACCACTGGGTACTCTTTTTAACCATAGTCTAAGCACTGGTTTTGTACCTGCAGAATGGAAAACAGCAACCCTCATCCCATTACATAAAGAGGCACCTCCACTGACCCCAGGAACTATAGACCTATAAGCCTGACCAGCCTAATCTGCAAGGCTATGGAAAGAATAATCATCGCCCTTATCAACAAAGATATAGGGGACCTACAAATGCTTGACCCGACCCGGTCTGGCTTTGTTAAAGGGAGATCCTGCTTTTTGAACTTGGTGAACTTCTCTGAGGAAAACCACCAAAGCCCTGGATGAAGGCAAATCCATGCATATGGCCTACCTGGACCTGGCCAAGACCTTTGACACTATTCCTCACTCAGGCATCATTGATACTCTCACCCAGCTGGAGACCATCCTGCATATTGTCAGGTGGGTTGCAAACTGGGTCACCGATAGAATGCACACAGTCAAAATAGGGACTGTACCTCCACTAGCAGACCCATACCAGTGGTGTTCCACAGGGATCAGTGCTGTGGCCCCTATTGTTTGGAATCTACTTCTTGGATACACAGGCTAAAACAAAAGGCCTATGGCTGACAAAGTCTGCTTATGATTGCAAAATGGGTGCAGTCATTGAGCCCCCAAATGATGTCAACATCCCACAAGAGGAACTTACTTACACAAAGAAAGGACTTTAGCCAAAGTCATGGGCTAAAACTCAATGCAAACAAAAATGCATTATTATCCCCTTCAGAAAAGGCAGATTGTCACATTAATAACAACACCTTAAGCACGCAATCAGTGGTGAGAAATATGGGCACACAGTTTGACAGCAACCTTTCTTTTGTCCAACACATCTCCACGGTGGTAAGAAAGGCTTTCTACGTCACCCACCTTATAAGTAAGGGCATTGCATCCAGAACAAAAGCGGTTAGAACCCTCCCATTCTCTTTACTCATCAGGCCAATAATAGAGTACAGTGATACCTTTGGTATGTACCTTACCAGGCACCTGCAGCAACTAGGAAGACCTCAAAAGTGTCTTACAAAAAAAATTCAGGATCTTCAGCATATGTCATACATTGACAGACTGAAATCAATGTCACTATACTTTGTGTCTTACAGACTATTCAGAGGTGACCTTTGCCTTGCATATAAAACAATCTCATATCCTTCTCTAATGGAAATGCTGCACATTCATAAATCAAATGATATAAGATGCACTCACTCTAGGGAACTCAACCTAGTATCTGACATCAAAGGGACTTTTTGGAGAGACAGATATGTCTCACAGAGGTTCTCTCTCCTCTGTAACAAACTTCCAGTTCAGGTGAAACAGAGCCCCTCACTGACCCTGTTTAAGCATAATTTAGATGATTGGATGGTAAATCACAAATTCACCCAGTGAATTTTACCTGTGTTCCTCTTGGACAGGGGTAGTAGTTGTTGACTTAGTTCCGGTTAACACCTTGATATATGGTCCTATGATACTATGATGCAAATCAGTTGTTTCATTAAGATTTATAAGTGAATTAGAATAACATTTAAAAAAATTCCTCTTGATTTTTAGCTTTTGTCCCCCTCCCCCATTATCTTCAATTTTGCCCAGAATTCTTCAGCAAAGACATTGAGAGGTAGGACAAGATATTTACTGATTTGAAATGCCCAGAGAACTGACCAGACTGTATTTACTTGTGTCGATGGTTTACTTCTTTTGTGAGAAGCACCACAGACAGAAAGTAGGTTGCTGTTTAAGGCAACAGGAGTTTCACTAGAAGAGTTACAACTGTAGATTAGACGTAAACCATCAATACAGACTGTAGCCTTCAGAAAGGGTCTGCCTTTAGCTAGCATGCAGGTGAACAGAAGAAATAACAAAGAGTACTACTCTGAGACTTGTAGGACTTCTGGATGCATTTTTGTATGAAGAAAACAGAGAGAGTGAACTACTTATAACAAAGAGTTCTGTCAAGGAGATGGTAAGCAAATCATAGAAGGTGGCGTTGTTTAAAGATTTCAGCGCCCGCAGAAGGAATGCCTTACCAACAGTATTTAAAATCTATCCTTAAATTAGAAAAGAAAACCCCTGAAACAGTCCCAAATTAACACTAGAAAGAATGCTATCTGTAAGTCAGCAGTGCAGTAACCGTACTGTTGCAGAACCTAAAATCATGGTCACTAGAGAGGGAAAAGGGGCACCCTTACTGAAAAAATGCAGGTTTGGAGTATAAATGATCTTCTGTGCTATTTTTTGCCGAACACTGTATGCTACAGTTTCATCTGTAATCTTGTGCACAGAAAACCGGGTTTTTAGGACAGTAAACAGTTTCTATTCTAATAAACCGCTCCATCACGAATCCACATTCCTTTCCATCTGGAAGCAATTTTACACCCTTCCAATACACAAAGGAGGAAACTCCATAGATATAACTAATTTTAGACCCATAGCCATACTCTCACCACTCTCCAAAATTCTGGAAAAATCTATACACAATCAAGTCTTACAGTATCTTCTGCAAGAAAATCTACTCACATCTACCCAGCATGCCTTTCGTCCCATGCACAGCACTACTACAGCTCTCCTGTCTTTCCTAAACTCATTATCACTAGCTAGAGACAGCAACAAACTTATTTCCTGTCTTTTCATTGACCTCTCTAAAGCCTTTGATACACTCTCTCATAAACTCCTTCTCCTTAAACTAGCAAACTTACACTTCTCTCCATCCACCATATCATGATTTAACAGCTATCTCTCTGATAGACTCCAGTCAGTCAAATGGCTCTCAGCCTTCTCCCCTCTTCTTCCAGTTGAAACGGGTGTTCCACAAGGCTGCATCCTTGGGACACTTCTTTTTAACATATTTACCAACCTTCTCTACTCTTCCTGTCCTGGATCCTCACTGATACAATATGCAGATGATTCTACACTTATCGCTATTGCCGAATCACCAACTCAACTAAAATCACACACACAGTCCTCTTTTAACTCTGTAGAAAACTGGCTGCCTGAAAATCAACTTATCCTTAATCCAAAGAAAACCAAATTACTACTCTTTCTCACTAAAAACCTTAACCACATAAAAGTCTTCCTTCTCCATATTGTCACAGAATAATACTCAAATACAGGTGGACACCAGTACAAAACGTTTAGGTGTTACTATTGATAATAGACTAACCTTTGATTTACACGTCAATAATTGTATCCGAAAAACACATCTCAAGCTAGGTCTCCTCTACAGAAACAAAAAATAACTTATCAAAACAGCCAAACTAACCCTTTCAAATGTCTACCTCTTACCCACTTTACTTTACAGCTCCCAAATTCTCACCAGCCTCAACACTGGACTACTAAACAAGTTAGAAACAACTTATAACACGATTGCCAGATTTGCTGCCCAAAATTCTTACAAGTCCCATCACTGTCTCTCAATAAAAGAACTAAATTGGCTATAATTACCTGACCTGCTTCGGTATAATGTTTCAGATTATTCATTCCATTCTCTACAAACCCTCTTTCTGTCCAACTATCTCATCTCTAATCTCTCATTACCTACCCACTAGATTACTCTGCAGTTCTGAACAAGGCCTACTAAAAACCTACAAACCAAGGACCAAAATGGGTCACCTAGTCTATAGCTTTAACCTTTCCAAGGCCTGGAATAGCCTACCACTAGATATAAGATCCATTAAATATCCCAATCAATTCAAAACTGCTACAAAAAAATACCTTCATGAAAAATGAACCTGCCAATGTAAATATCCCCAGTAAACACCCCCTATAACCTTCTACTTCCCGTCTCTCTTCCTTCCCTTCAATAAACAAACTTACTACTTTATCTTCTCCTCTTGGTACATCACTGTACAATATAACAGGTAAAATATTTCAGCTATGTAACTATTGCACTATTATGTATATAATATGTAATTAGGAATGTATCCCTCTGATGAATGCATTTCTATATGAATTTCACTTCCCACAGTGTAATGTATGACACTGTAATGCAGTAATGTGTGGTACTGATGAATGTAATCTATATGTATTCAGTATGTAAAATTTCTATTTTTCTGTTGGAGCTCCTCGGGCCTCCACTAAAAACGGGCAACTGTAGGCTAGTCGGACAAACCCGGTCAACAAATATAAAATAAATAAATAAACTGACAAAAGTGTACTTACAAATGTCAGGTACTTTTCCTTGATCGAAGGACAGGTTTGAATATGTACATTAGAAGGACAGCTATAAAACATGCACCACAATAAATCAGCTTAGAAAGAATATAATTGGGGCCTTCAGTTGTGGAGACGCATTAATATTTTCTCAACTGTGTTCTTTATGATGGCTTTCAAAATAAAACTGTGGGATGTTGCAGCTGATGTCCTCAACGGGACAGATATTCTGAGGTGCGTAATTTGGGATACTACAAAAAGGTCTTAAAGTGGTATTAAAAACTTTCCTAATCTGGATCTTGTCAGTTTCAAGGTGGATGGTTCAAATATCCTCAGCATGAAAACAGAAGGAAAAGAATATGGTTTGCTCTTTCCTGTGAGTTGCCTTATTTCACACCAGAACTGCTTAACCTAATTGAGTAAGATGGTCAGTGTAGTCAAAGTAGATAGGTTTAGCTGCCTTTATCTCTGTTATGATGTCCTTGTCAGGTCAGGAAATAGCTGGAGTAATCCTTGCAGGTAAGTTTATTTTCAAAGTTTCTAGGCTTTTTTGATAAAAGAGATCCTAAATTGTCCAAAATACCTTTGCACATTGATAGGTCAGACGATATGTTTCTAGCTGGACTTGTCTAAATGTTGAGTGCTCTGTAAATTGTTATAGACAGAAGCCCAGTTCATGTCATGTCAAAAAAAGCAAGAAGTGAATTCAGTAGTTCTCTTTGGAAAGTGGGAAGCATCTGCTAATAATAATGGGTGGCACAGTATTTTATTTCATAGTGAGGTGATAGAGCGGCGATCAAACATTAAACATGCATGAGTGCTCAACTTAAGGCAGCTGTCAAGCCTCTAGGCTGTGACCAAGTCAGAGGGCCAACTGAATGTTTTATTACCTCTTTCATAGCTGGGTCTAGTAAAATCTGTAACCACTTGATGGCATGGATGTAGTTCAACATATATATTTTTATGTCACGACATACATTTTTTAAATCATTGATTTTGTTCAATGAGATGTGGTAGAGTTTAAATTAGGAAGCATATCTTCTTCTTCTTGCTTTTCCCAGTTAGGGGTCGCCACAGCGGATCACATGTCCACTCATGATTGGCAGTGGAGTTTTACAGTGTCGAGTTGCCAGCCTGACGCCCAACCTTCCACAGAAGGTACACACATGCACACACTCACAGCCAATTTAGAGTGTCCAATCCACCTACTTTATGTCTTTGGGAGGAAACCGGAACACCCGGAGGAAATCCACACGACCACAGGGAGGACATGCAGACTCCGCACAGAAGGCACCCCAGCAGAGGATTGAACCAGAGAACCTCTTGCTGTGAGGTGGCAATGCTAACCGCTGCACCACCATGGCCGCCTTAAATTAGGAAGCATATATACATGGCATATTTACCACACTTATTTTATCAATTTAAAGGCTTTGCTAAATTACTTAAATGCAGAATGCCAGGATGTCTGATTTTTTTCAGTCTTGAAAACAAATATATTGTCTATCCAAAAATATGAACTATCTGGGATGTGGGCTATGCTTGCAGGGGTTGGTTGGGACTGGAGCTATATTTAGGAAGCTAGTATACAATTGCAAAACTCCTGTCTATGACCATAACTGACAGAGCCACAGCTTCATATTTTTACTTAAAGAAGAAGAAAAGCCACAATGAGGAGAACCCACAGAGTAATGATTAGCAGATATTACTCTCACATTTGGTGCATAAGGCTGTGGGTTCTATTCCCACACCAAGTAAATGAACTGCTGATGCTCCTATGCAGTATAAGGGGGTGTTGCACTCCTGAATGTTTTTTTAAGCAGTGTGTCACAACAGACAGTATTATATCACTGAGCAGTATAAAACAATTCTTACATATTCACTAATAGATATATAGAACATCTAGTAGAAAGGCATACATGGATGTAAATAACATTCGTGCAACTTGTAGTGACCATTAAGTGTAAGCTGGTAAGCTGGACAAGAACCATTTTGAGATACCATTGTGACAGGTATTTATCACTGTCGGTCATGAAAGGTTGTATATATCATCTTTCACTTAATCGCTATTCAGCTACTCACAGCTTATCTGCTCAAAGCTAAATGTTTGCATGTGTAGTTGTGGAACAGGCTGCACTATCTGCCCCCAATCCCCATACAGAGGGAGAGCTTCATTCCACACACACCTTTTATTTATAAATACTACCTCAGTTAGAAGCACCCAAGCAAGGCTGCCTTGTGGAAACAAAATTCATAACATTAGGAGGCGTGAACAATTTCTGACATTCCCTAAAATGCATGGTTTGTCTGTTAGCAAGAGAGAAAGAATGTGAAGCAGTGGAAAAGGAGGCAGTTAATCCATGACAAAAGAGTGAAGGGTGGGAGGAGACGTGGAAAGGGAAACTGATGCAATGGTGAAAAGTACAGATGGTATGTGGTACAGTGTTAGGAAAGGGTCGCAAATATGTAGGATATTGGGTAGAATGCATGCAGTAGAATATAGATAATAGGCTTCCAGTCCAGGGGAACATTAAGGTGCCCAGCCCATATTCCCAGTTGCTCCCAAGTACTGTCTGGTTAAGTGACTTGGTCAAGGTCACACAGTAAGCAAATGATGGCTGATGAGTCAAACCCTTTACCACAGGATCTACAGCTCATAACCATAAACCTTACGCTCCAAATGCTAGATCCAGCAAGTAGTTTATTTCAGCGTGGCTAACGCAGGGTAGGATGAAGGACTGGTGCAGTACATACTTTTTCTGAGTCTGTGGGAAACAGTCAGTGGCTATGCAGTAAAAAGAGAAGCAGGTAGCTTCTGAAGTAAGTGAAAATTAAAAGACCAACATTTGAAGAACTTTAAACTCACAATGAATAGAGTAAACACAGTTCTAGCAACAACAAGCAATACAAGTGTATGTGGAAGGTGTATGCACATTTTTGAGGTTTAAACAAACAATATTATTGCAATAAAAAACAGTATGATTTAACCAGAGAACTCTGCATTAATGAAAAAACAGTAGTTGTAATGTACCACCGATGTGTTCTAGTTAAAATGGCTGACTAACCACAAATAAAACACCAAACTAAAACGTCTGAAGAGCAACACAGAACAGGCTGATGTATAACTACTACCTTCAAGAATTACAAAGCAGATATTGATGTTTTAGGGACTAAGTTGTCCTGTCTGTAGGAGCAGCAAGAGACGATATAGCGACAGCATCTATTACAGCTAAAGTTACTGAAGTGTATTACCAGCAGTGTACTAAAATTAAACTATCTTTCTTATAAATAAGCAGAAACATTAAACATGAAGCTTATCAATTCAAAAGTATGGCAGTAGGAAAGAAAGTATTTGGAATTTCAAATTATCAAATTAAAACTACTTTTTTTTCAGAAAGCTACAGTTTGTCAGTATGTGCTAAGGAAGAGAGCCAATTACTGTTCTTCTTTGGGAATCACTTGGGAGCAACCTGTTCACAGTGCTGCTTGGAGAACTAAGATAAGTTAAAGCCAGTTTCTTTCATCAGTTTTTCAAGCAAGCAGAACAGAATATATGATTTGGGGAAGGAGCACAGAGGTTTGTTTCAGACAAAACAATCGAGGTATTGCAGTTGACTGTTTGGCAAGCTTTGGTCTTTTTTTTTTGGCCTTTTACCTCCAGTCTCATAGGAGTTGCATTGAAGTAACAAGCAAATTGTTTCAACTAAAAAAAACAGGCAGTATCAATCATTGTCAGAAACAGGAATGATTCTGAATCAGCACAATCTTTAGAGCTTCTGTGTAGATAACCACACCAGTTTAATGCTGGCTTGTAGCAATCTGCTACAGGGTGGTCCTGCATCTGACAGCAGTGACCGCAGCTATTCTACAGACAGACAGGAAGTGGAGATGGTTGCCATTTCCTGTGGTGACCCAAGATTCTTGATGTGTAGAACTGAACCACAGAGCAACAATGAAGTCCAAAGATGATTCCGAATTTTGGAGTGTGGGGGAAGATGCTTGTGCTTCTCAGTGTAGTTGCCATCTTCAGAATTTCTGGAATTCAGTCTCTGCATATGATCTCCGGCATTCTGTTAGTCATTACCACAACCCCCAGCATGATTCTTCTTAGGGGTAAATATGACTCGGATCATTTTTCTCCTCTGTGTTACTTCAGTTCATTTGGTTGAATCCATTGGATTGCTGTGGCTTTCCTCTTCAGATTGTACTGTTTTGTATTTTTCATATGAAATGCCAACTTTCATTTGTCCACCTATCTTGCAAGCCACTTCAGATTTCTCAGTGCTGAAAGGCCATTCCATCAGTGTGCCATCACTATACAAGCTGATGTGATGTTGCTGTCCAGACCCAGTATGCTGTTTGATACAGTTAATGTCAAGTATCGCTGATTTTTAAATAACTTGCCTTTGATTCAATTGAAAGAGAAAGACCAAAAGTATTCATAAGATTCTCATCTCCAACCTGCATTCCAGGTGAGACATTCATGTTCATAACTACCTGAATCTGTTCCCCTCAAATAAGCATAAAGGTTTCTTTCAGTATCTGAAAAGGAATTGCGGCTAGGTTATTCATTCGGGATACAAGCTGCAACTGCTCACTTTCAACTCTGAATGACTGCATGTTTTCCATATAACATGCGGGAAGCCCCAGAAATCCTGGTGACCTGGTCATTCTCTCTTTTCTCCACAGCTTCCATCCCTCAATTAAATGATCAGAGAGCTTGATAGATGAAGACATATCTGTGACTGTCATACTGCAAGCAATTCAGGATTTTGTTTTAATTTATGCTTCAATTCCCCATGTCCTAGGTTGACAGCACAAACATAATGCATGGATGGATGATATGAGCACCCTATACTCAGTGTATATTTTTATATGGTACCCCACCATGCACTGATCAAGAACTCAGCAATGGGGTGTCAGTTCAGCAGCAAAAATGTATATTCCACCCCCACCCCCCAGGAAGGACAGCTGCCTTTTGATTTTTCCTCACTACAGCACCTGCCCTGTGACTTCCTGGCTGCTATTCAAACCCAAGTCTCCTGTCTCTTGTATTAGAACTCTGTCTCTGCTCCAGCAGATTGGTATAAGCATTACAAAAGTAGTAGCAGGGAAGCGAACTTCTGCATCAGAATGCAAGCGCACTTTATGAAGTGAGAAACATTACACTGGCTGTAATAACAGATCAGTCAGATAATGCTATGTGCACATGTTATGTACATTGTACATGTAATGTCATAACATGTCAGAATAGGTGGTCATTGCATATCTACTGCACAAAGAGTTGTGGAATAGATGAGTATAGAACACTAATACACTAACACACAGTCTCAATGCAATCACATTTGTTAGATGGAAGCTTATTACTTTTAAAATACCCCCTATAACCTATAATTAAATCAAAAATGAGTGATGCTAGGCAAGACTTAGTGGATAAAAGAACTCAAGAAGCATAGCTGAACACCATAAGAATGGCATGACCTGTTAAACAAAACTCCCTGCTTGAACCCTGAATGTACATAAATCTATATATGTATATATCTGTGTGTGTGTGTGTGTGTGTGTGTGTGTGTGTGTGTGTGTGTGTGTGTGTGTGTGTGTGTGTGTATATATATATATATATATATATATATATATATATATATATATATATATATATATATATATATATATATATATATATATATATATATATGGATCTAAGACTAATTACTGATGACACGTTTCAACGAAACTGAAATGGTCGAGCACACTTCTGAAAAAACACTTTCACAAAAGTCTGCAAAAAAAATAAAAACAACATTTAAAAAAAAACCAGTATAAACACAAGCTCCTCCTGCACCCCCCCATGTGAGAGGCTGTGCCCCCCACACACTCCCTACTTTTACAATTTCACTCCGAGATCACACTATAGTGGGAAAAAAGGAATATTCCCTTACCCCCCACTGTACCACGATCTCAGCAACAGCTATTTTGTCATGGTATTTTTGAGCTCACTTTTGCAAAAGTGCATTTTCGGTGAAAACGCACTTTTGCGAAAGTATGCTCGCCCGTTTTGGTTTCGGTGAAATAAGCTTTCGCTCAACAGTCCTAGACCCATATAGGATGTCAAAACTCAAGATTTCAGTATTTTGAGATTAACAAGTGGACCTATATATATATACAGGTCTACTTCAAAGGATTGGAATTTCACAACATAGAACCTGTGGAATGTTGAACATTTTGAATGGAGATCATCGTACAGTGTGGAATGGGAAAGTTACTATTCTGTTCACTGTAATGCGATCTTGGAGTTGGTATATTTAAGTAGGAGGGGTGTGGGGGATGGAGGGGGCTTGTTCCCCTGCAAAAATGTGAAATAAGAAGTTTGTGCATTAGTTTTGTTTTTTTTTTTAGGTTCGATATTTTACATCTTCGATTTTCTATGGTCTTTTATGATCAGAGGTTCAATGTTGTTAAACTTCAATCCTTTGAAGTAGTCCCAAATACATTTTTTTCTTTTTTTTTTTTCTTTTTATAAGTTCCATGTTTGAAGACATCAAGCATATGGTGTTGACCATATGGTGTTCAATGTTTTCAACCATCGATCTTTTAATATAGACCCATATATACATATATATATATATATATATATATATATATATATATATATATATATATATATATATATATGTGTGTGTGTGTGTGTGTGTGTGTGTGTGTGTGTGTGTGTGTGTTTAAATGTATACATGTGTAATGTTCATGAATGCAGTTTCTAACAGCAATTCTATTTTCCTTAAGGCTGTTTACATGTCTTTCTGAAATAAAATATAACATTGCAAAATAATGTAGTTTAGGTATACCTGAAGCTTCTAAGCATGCTGTTTTATATGATATACTTAGGGTTTAAAATGTTATAATGCTATGCCTTACTGAATGTTGCACTTAGAAGGAATCTTTCTGTCACAAGACAAATATTCTGGTATAACATATATTGCTTAAAAAATATTTTTCTTTAAATATTTTTATTTCTTTTCAAAGTGTACACTAAGATGGTACCCATTTGCTGCAGTGCCTGTCTTGGTAAAATGCACTGATTGCTTTTATTTTAACTAGGTTTTCTACATTTTCATTGAAAGAAATTATAACTCACACATATGAGCAAATGTACCTGTATGTGCTTTTGGTTCTGGATAGGCAGACAAGGGTAGAGGGCCCAAGCTATTCCTCCCGGTTAACTAACAATAAATACATGCATAAAAAATAAACAAACTGCAGCTAGATTCTCTGTCAAGATTTATACCAGCTGTCATTTAGCTAGTGGAAAGTCTTGGACCCATAATGTCTTGTCGCTCCTTGCAGCTGTTTATCTTTGGTTGTTTCAAAATGTAACTATCTTTGCCACACTAGTACCAATATACTATTAAAAATGCCTTAGTCCACAGAACACTATTACTAAATTTAATAATCCCTGCTGCACTAATATCAAATTTAGCCATCCTTAGTACACTAGTACCAAATCTGTAGTGCGCTACTTCTAAATGCTTCAGTCCTCAGTGCACTAATACCAGTTCTATAGTGCACTATTATTGAATGTTTCAGTCCTTAGTACACTAGCACAAAATCAATAGTGCACTAGTACCAAATGTCTCTGTCTCTAATACACTAGTGCAAAATCCATAGTGCACTTGTATCAAATGTCTCAGTCCTTAATACACTATTACACTACTACCAAATCCATAGTGTACTAGTATTGACTGTCTCAGTCCTTAGTATACTACTACACTAGTACCAAATCCATAATACACTAGTATTGAATATTTGTCCTTAGTGCACTACTACACTAATACCAACTCCATATTACACTAATATCAAATGTCTCAGTCATTAGTACAGTAGTACACTAGTACCAAATCATTAGTGCACTAGTATCAAATACCTTAGTGCACTAGTACCAAATCCATAGTGTACTAGTGTCAAATGTCTCAGTCCCCCATAGTGCACTAGTATCAAATGCCGTAGTCCTTAGTGCACTACTATACTAGTACCAAACCCACAGTGCACTAGTATTGAATGTCTCAGTCCTTATTACACTATTACACTAGTACCAAATCCTAAGTACCATAGTATCAAATGTCTCAGCCCTTAGTACAGTAGTACACTAGCACTGAATCCATAGTACACTAGTATCAAATGTCTCAGTCCTTAGTACAACAGTACCGAAAAGTACCAAATCCATTGTGCTCTAGTACTGGACTTCTCAGTCCGTAGTAGACTACTACATTATTACCAAAGCCATAGTACACTAGGTTTGAATGTCTCACTCCTTAGTACACTAGTAACGAACCCATAGTGCAACAGTATCAAATGCCTAAGTCCTTAGTACACTAGTACCATATCCATAGAGGACTAATATTAAATTCCTCAATCCTGAGTACACTAATACCAAATCCATAATGCACCAATGTCAAATGCCTCTGTCCTTAGTGGACTGGTATCAAATCCATAGTGTACTAGTATCAAATTTCTTAATCCTTAGTACACTAGTACCAAATCTATAGTGCACTAGTATAAAATGTCTCAGTCCTTAATACACTAGTAACAAATCTATACTGCAATAGCATCGACTACTTCTGTCCTTAGTACACTAGTATCAGATCCATAGCGCACTAGTGTTGAATGTCTTAGTCCTTAGTACACTACTGTTAAATCCATAATACAGCAGTACTGAATGTCTCAATCCTTAGTACACTAGTACAGAATACATTGTGTACTAGAATAACATGCCTCTGTCCTTACTACACTATTACCAAATCCATAGTGCTTAGTTTCTGGTGATTTTCCAGGGATTTTCAATATTTGTCAGCATTGGAGAACATAGTTAATAGACCACTTTGCTTTACAGAGGACACTCTGCACCTGTCTCCACAAGGCTTCCAAATATTGTCTAAAACTTTATCCATCCCCCTTAGAGCCTTTGTGAGGGAATGACAAGTTAATAAACCTACTGACACAGCAAATAAAACTCAAACAAAATATAAAGGTGTTACTGTTCAATGCTATAAGCCTAAACAAAAAACTTCACACCCTTTAAGCTCTTCTCACTCTGCAGAATATAGACATATCTGCCATTATTGAGATATGGCTTAAATCCGTCAAAAGTACTCTGGCAGTGGAAGACTTCAGTGCCTTCCACACATTTAGAACATCAGGTGCACAGAAGGGAAAAAGGTGGAGGGGTCTCAATCTACATTAACAACAAGCATAACTCTACATTAGTTAAACTGGATGATGCCCTGGAATTTATCCACATGCAAATCACCATAGACAAAGTCCCACCCCATATGATAGCAAGCTATAGGCCACACTCTATGTCCCTAGAATCCTATAACTCATACCCAGCTCTACTGGAGACACTTACCATTAAATCAAATACCATATTCATGGGAGACTTTAACTACCCCTCTATAGACTGGGAAACATACACTGCCTCATATTCACAGGCACAATGATTCTTGGACTTTATAAACATAAATACCCTTGACCAGATAATGTACACTCCCACCAGATGTTAGAACATACTGGACCTGGTACTCACCAATATGGGAAAGTGCCTCCCCCCCCAGTGTCACATCCTGACTGGTGAAGTCAGACCTCAAAGCTATCTCCTTCGAATTAAAAATCAACTTGGTAACCTCAACAAACCCTGTAACAGTTAGGAACTATTACAAAGCAATAGTTTATCAAAATTCAATGCCCCTCCCAACCCCATATTCAAAACATCCTTTGTGGAATTGTTCATAGAGACCCTGTACAATCATGTAAATGACTGTATAGAGCCTTCTGTACCTACTATAAGTAAGCTCAAAACAAACTCTAAAAATAAACCACACTGGTGGAATCCTATCCTTAATAGGGTATATGACAAAAGGAAAAAAAAAAGTCACGTCTAAAATCAAGAAGAGCAACTCCCATAATGATAGGAGCTCTCTAATTAAATTAAACTGGAAACTAATAGGACTAATTAAGTCCAACAAGGCCAATTATGAGGTCAAGATAGGCTCACAGATTAAAGATAACCACAAGGCCTTCTACAGCTATGTCCAAAGCCTGAAAGGCAGCACACTCAGTGTGCCAAACTGATGATCATTTGTGCCACTTCGACTGAACATAGCAACACTGCAAGTCTGCTGGCTGACATATGTAACTCAAACTTCACCCCCCACTCCTCACTGTCTCCCTCTATGAAATACCTACTAGCATAAGCCCACTAAATATTAACAGAGAGTAGGTCCTGGCAAAGCTCACTGTGGCCAAAAACATAGCCTCAATGGACCCTTACAATATCTCAAGATGTCACCTAAATAGCTGGAAGCATGACCACTTGAGTCACTTTTTGACAATGGCCTCAAAACAGGCTTTGTACTATGAGAATGCAGACTATAACAGTTATCTGACATCAAAAGGGCCGATCATCAGTCAATCCCAGAAAATACAGACCTATTAGTCTAACTTGTCTAATATGCAGAGCCATGGAATCAATTATCATGGAAATAATCAAAAAAGACATAGGAAACCTACAGACAATGGACCCAAGAAATAGATGAGGGTAAAAATGCTGCTTACTTGGACCTTGCTAAGGAATTTGATACTGTACACAACTTGGGTATAGCTGACAATCTCACTGAACTGGGCAAACCCCCTAAATAACTCACTGAATAGTAAGATGTCTCATAGACAAGACTCAAGAAATCAGGATTCGTGATAACACTTCCACTAAGAGACCAGTCACCAGCGTAGTACCTCAGGGCTCCACTCTGAGACCAGTCCTATTTGGCTTCTACTTCTCTGAGGTAAAAGCTAATGCCAAGAGCCTTCGACTGACCAAGTTAACAGATGACTGCAGATCAAGGGGATATCATAGATTTAAACAGAAAAGAAACAATTCCAACCAAAACTGCACTAAAACAAAAAAAAAAACAATGCTGGAATACGATGTCTCCCACAAAATATGCTTAATAAAGCATTAAAACGATAAGCACTTTTATCCTAAAATGTAGTAAGGACTTCTTCAGATAAAATATACCAATAAAACCAGCCTTATAAAACTATTCATATCGATCACATGTCATATCACATCCAGTCAGTAACAAACCTTAATCAACACCTCTAAATGAAAGTAATACAATTAAATAGAAATTAATACACATACAATAACAATGCAGTAAAACAGTAAATTTAAAATATAACCATAAATCATCAAAATTCCAAAAAATAACACAATGCATTAAAATCATTCATACACCAGTCAAATATCCATAGACCTCAACTGCAGTACGTGTTTCAAAGATGTCTTATCATTAAGCCCATGAGGAGATGTCACATTTAACTTAATTTGCAAATACAGTTCTCTGTCTTCAATAATAGCACCCTGATAACCAACCCCCATGGGAATAGGAACTTTTTCCAACACATAAACTAAGAATTTTTTAAAATCTTTACAGAAGATAGAGTACTTAAATAATGCATTACTACAGATATCAGCTTTTATAGCATAATAATGCGCATATATCCTGGTCCATAAGTGCCTCTCAGTTTTGCCAACTTAAAAATTATCACAATAAATACATAGGGCAATATAAACTACCCCAACGGTCCTGCAATTACACTTAAAATTAGCAGCAAAGAGTGTGACAATATATGAGCCAGGCACTTCAAATGAAAATATAACCATGAAACATATAAAAAAATAAAAAACTTTAATGAGCATTAAAGTTTTTTATTTATTTATTATTTATTATTTTTTATCTTTTTTATATATTTTTTATATTTTTTATATATTTTTATATGTTTCATGGTTATATTTTCATTTTAACTGCTTGGCTTGTATATTGTCACACTCTTTGCTGTTATTGGAATATTATTTTATTTGCTGGCAATACTGCATTTGTCCTTCGAGGTGTGACTTTTTGTTACATTTGTTTACACTTAAAATTAATTTTAATATTCCTAGGATATGTTTTAACTGTAATATTAATGCTATCATATATATGCCGGCACTGTGAGCATGAGCCACATTTCACCATACCATATTGCTGGTGCTGCTTGTATGGTCTTTCAACAATATTCTTAACATTCTTACCTCTGTTATAAACAAATTTCGGGGTGCCAAGATCACCAATTGCTCCCCTAACCAACTTCTTTAACTAAATTTCAATTTTAAATGATAAGTTCTTTCATTTGCTCACTCTTATTGGTATAGGCTAGAACCATTGTTTTCTCAAACCCGTTACCATTACCAGTGACCATATCTGCACTAGGTGTAGTTTCCCTCAAAACTGGAGAACCTCTATTTGTCCTTTCATCCAGTATACTATTCTTAATATCATAAACCATTTTTTGGGGATATCCCCTTTCTATAAACATCCTACACAATTTTTCAAATTCTCTCAAAAACATAAATTCCTCAGAAACTAATCTGGCTAGCCTAACAAACTGGCCTTTCACCAAATTCCTTTTTTGCCACAAAGAAGAACAACTAATAAAATGTAAATAAAAATAATAAAAAGTTGATTTTTCATAAAATAGTTACATAAGCATTACTATAATTTTTATAAACAGTAATATCTAAATAGTTCATGCTAGTATGGTCCATAAAGTGAGTGAATTTCAAAAAAGGGGTAGTGCTATTAACATAATCAATAAATTCACTAAACATATCAATACCACCTGTCCATAAAATCAAAATGCCATACAAAAATCTTAAATACAATGACGTGGTTCTAATATTTAGAATGTAAAATATATTGTGGTTTCCAGAATCATAATACAATATTGGTAAAGACAGGGCCTTATGCAGCACCCATAGCCACAACTATAATTTGTTTAACATACTCATGGTAAAAAAATACAAAATTGTTAAGAAGTACTATTTCCATGAATTCAACTACAGTATTTATATCAAAATTATTCAAATCTGATCCTGTAGTCAAGGCTTCATGGAACTATTCAAAGCCCAGCTCATGTAGTATTATCAAAAAAAGATCCTTTACATCAATTGTAACAAACAAGGTCTCATCAATATAACCCACACTCACAATTTTTCTTAAGCAGTCCCAAGAATGACTCAATCTGTGACTATTAATCTCAAAAAAATCCTTTAACTTATAGTCAACCCACTTTGCTAATGGTTCTGTATTGGATCGACTGTTTACAACTATAGGTCTCAGGGGTGAATTTAATGCTGCTTTGTGGGACCTGGGAATACCAAAAATGGAAGGTACCACAGTGTATTCTACCTTCAAGTACTTAATGACATCACTTCCAAACCCATATTCCAAAAATGCCTTCACTAACCACAAATCTATTTTGTGATACATTACATTGATCTGTTTCTTAGTAGTTGGCGCAAACAGTCCTCATCATAGAGGTATTGATATATTTTAGCCACATATAAAGTAGTGTCCATAATAACTGCCCCTTGTCTTTTGTCAGGTTTCATTATACAAATATTAGGATTGCTAGATAAGTCATGTAATACTGTGCATTCCTTCCTAGTTAAATTTAAAAAACGTCCTATTTTTTGTTGATCTAATATCCTAATGTCTGATTCACATAACTTTTCAAATAATAATAGAGTATGTTGTAAAGGGGAATTATATGTACTTTTCCTTTAAAGCATAATGCAATTCTTAGACTTATCCCCCATAGTAAGAAAAACATTAACTTTTCTCACAAATAACCTAAGTTCTATAAGTGTGTCGATAACATCAAATCTTTTACTGAGATAAATGAAACCCTTATTAAAAATATTTACTAAGTTGTCAGTTATAGATATTTGACTCTAATTGTATATTTTCAAATCATTAAACTTGTATACTACATTATAATCAGATATACTAGTACTAACATCATCAAACACTCTTAATTCAATCTTTTCTATAATCATAGAATCAGTATAAGAGCCAAAATTAGTTCCTGATAAGGAAACAATCAAACAAATATAAGAAACAACAGTAGTGTCAACTGCAAGTGTAGGGGCCAAGTCTAAATCCATTGTAATATCTGAATCATCTATGTGGCTTAATATCTACCCCTTCTCATTCTTCCTTTGCCCTGTTTCCTCTGCCAATTCTGATACTGACCTGAGGAGTGACAGGAATCTACCATGTTCCCCCTTTTTTCTCTGCTCCATTAATCTGGAGGATCTCCAGGGGAACATGGGTATGGGGGACTGATGCCCCAGGGTTGGACAATCTAAAAAAGCAGGATCAAGATCTTACCATGAAAAACCCATATTACCACCATACTTAAAAAAATCTTTACTAGGCTTATGATTAGCTTTATCTTCAGGATATACATCTTTCTTTCTTTCTATAAGCAATGTTATCTCTATTGAATTTCTTACTCTTCCTCAAATGAATAATAACATTTCTCTTATCTATCTTATCAAAAATTTCATAAAATTGTGTGGAAAATTGATCGAATAATAAACCTGCACATATATCATTATAGGGAAGCAGATGGGGAGAGAAGAAGATCATGGAGAGGTGATGAGAAATGGAGGAGAAAGCATATATTGTGACTGAAGAATGTGTCCACGAATCTGAGGAGATGTTTCAAAGAAATCTGTTTGATGGAGATGAGTCAGCAAATGATGGTGGGTGGGTTGTGGGATGATTTACTTAAATAAATGGTGATGTTTCCTGGGGAGATATATGGAGAAAATACAAAAGGATGATGCAGAGACAATCCTGAAAAACAGTGGTGAGATTGAAAAAAACATATGCAGAGAAAATAAAAGAAGGCAGAAGGGGGTAGCAGAAAAGAAGACAGAAGAAAATGAAAAATAGAAGCACATGGTAAGAATTCAAAGTAAATAAGACAAATAAATGGGCAGGTAGGACGTGTTGGATAATTTAATAGCTCCTATGGGTATAAAAGCTCATGAGGTAAGAACATTTGTTCTTATTAACAAATACATTTTGTGACATTATATTTGAGAATGTTTTTTCAATTGAATTTTTTGGAGAATATGAAAAAAGAAGGACTGTAATCTATAGAATATTTATGTAGCAAAAGCATTTAACAGGGAAACAAAAAAGAAAATGGATGTACGATTTCAAACAAAGGTAGAAGGAAAGACTTTGAAAGGAGATTTGAAAACTTTAGTAAAGAAGTACTGGAAATTGCAAAAGTTTATGACAAAATAGGTTTATGGACTGGTGGATGGGATTGTAATATTGTGTTAAAAAAAGAAAGAGAAAAAAATTATGCATATGCCAAGCATGATAAACATGGAGGGGAATAGTGATGTCATAAAATGCTGAGGACAACCCATTTTTGTGGAAAAAAAGGATATTTGATAAGTAACTATCACTAAAGAGAATGTTATATTTGTGGGAAAATAGGACATGATGCAAAAAATGTGAATTGAAATGTTATAAATGTAACAAAATTAGACATTTATTGATGGATTGCAAAAATTAAAATAAGAATAAGGAAAAAGAAAAAGAAAGAGAAGAAAATGAAGAAAGAAAATACATTTTAGAAGTAGTACAACTAGAAAAATTAGATGAGAAAAAATAATAAGCAGGACATAGAAGAGGGTTCTGAAATAAGTGATGAAGAGAAAATAGGAAGTAGTAAGAGAAAAAAAGAAATCTATTGGTAGAAGGGTAAAAGACAGAAGAAGAAAATTTAAAGGGATAAGTACAAAGAATATATACAGCTAATGTTTGGTGGTTGGTATAATGGTTACGGTAGTTGACTCACAGACACAAAGTATAGTTTTTGATTCTCACCTTTGGGAGGGAAATTGGCTAGACTTAGAATGGCCTATTAAGAAACCTAGCCTAGTAATTAGCTATGAACTTATGAAACCATGAATCTAAGGGAAAATGAAAATTTTACACTAGTTTCTGTAAATGTGAATAGTATTAAGAATATAATAATAACAATAGGGACTTTGGAGTGGTGTAATACATGTGATGTAGATGTAATTATATTAGAAGGCACACAATTTTTAACAAATGAAGAAATATTACAAATAGAGAAACTATGGGGAGGAAAGATAACCTGGAAACTGGGAAATGAGAGATGTTCTGGAATAGCCATATTCTGTAGAAATACAGTAAAGATATTAGATGTAACTTTAACAAAATGGGAAGATTAAGGACTGTAGATTTAAAATGGAAAGAACAAGTATCTAAAATAATAGCATTACATGCTTATACTAATTGTAAAGAAAAGGAAAGCTTATTTCATCAGATTTTAAACTGTGTTGTGATAAATATGAATATCATAATAACAGGAAACTTTAATTGTGATTTAAGAGGGAAGCACAAAAATAAAGGAAAGCATATAAGAAAAACATTAGATGTTATACTATGTGGTAGGTTAAAACTCTGGGGTAAAATTTCAAGGATGTATAAAAGGGTATGCATAAAACTTAGATTATTTTATAGTATCAGAAGGTGAGATTTTCTGATCATCTTACAATAGGGCTAGAGATAAAGAAAAACAAGGAATATATAAAAACAGGCAAAGGAATAAAAAGGATAAATGAGAAAGCATGGAAGAAAAGAGATTAGTAATACAGTTATAGAAAGATCATATTACTGTGAGAACATTTTATAAAAATTCATCTGAGTGGTAGATGATATTTAAGGAAAAATATAAGAAAATATTTGTTACAGTTCCAATATGATGTGAGAAAAAAGAAAGAAAAATATAAAAGAACATATAATGATGCATTGGAAGATTTGTAACTTAATGATAGAAAGTACTTTGACAAAGAAAAAGAATTATATGAAAAAAAATCAAGAAAAATACAAGAACGGTTATAGCAGCAAAAATAATTTACAAGGAAAAAAAGAAAAAGTATTGACTTACTTAAGCAAATTAGAAAGGGAAGCTAGGAATGAAATGAGAGAAATAAAAAATGTAAAATGAGAAACAGAATGAACTCAGGAAAAGATTATGAACAATGTAGTACAATATGTACAAGAAATGTTTCAAGAAAAAAAAAGAAGGTAGTGAAAAAACACGGAAAGTAAAACTGTTAATGGAAAAAAGAGAATAAAAAGTTAGAAAGTGAGATTTATTTAAATGAGCTAGATAAGGTATTAAGAAAAGTAAATATAGGTTCAGCTGCAGGACCAGAAGGAATAGGGAATGAAGAGTATAAAAATATAAGGGATTGGCAAAAATATTTTTTAAATATTTTGAATGAATGGATAAATAAAAGTTCTTGTATAAAGAATTTTGTAGTGCAATACTTAAAATTATTTGGAAGAAGGAAGATAGAAGACAATTAAAAAACTTGAGATGTATAGTTTTGTATAATATCTTTATGAAAAGTATACAAAAGAGATTTGAAACTAAAATCGAAAATACTATGGAAGACAGTATAAATAGAAAGGGGTTGTCAAGAATTACTAATGATAGAGAAATTGTGGGTGATAATATGAACTGAGAAGAATAAGTGAAAATCATGATAGGAGACCTTAATAAAGCCTTTGATACAAATGTACATGAAATATTATGGGTAATAATGACATAAAATAATTTAACATAAGTGAGAAAGGAAATTATGTATGTCAGCATATAGCAATAGTAAGGTAAAAATACTAGTAAATGGTTGGTTAAGCCAAGAGGTACATATGAAAAATAGTGTAAGACAGGGATGTCCAATGAGTTATACATTCAAAAAAAAAGGCTTATTTGATATGTTCAGTATTGATGGGAAAATAGCACACTTAGCAGTGTATTTATGATGCCAACAGTATTTGCAAAGGAATTATTGCAGTTATTTTTTTTTCCTTTAGATGGGGTTGTAGATTAAACCCATTAAAAGAGGAGTTTAGTATGTAAATAAAGAGGAAGGAGTTTTAGGGTTAATTAACCCAGTGGCATATGCTGCTTCATTAAATTTGTACAAAGTGTTAAAGTAGATAAATGAAAAAGATGAGAAATTAGTAGTAAAACTGTATAAATATAAGTAAGATACATTTTGGAGTATGGCAAAAAAGAGTTTATAAATGAAGAAATAAAATGTTACCAAGAAAAATATTTATGTGTAAAATAAAAACTGATGATATAGAAAAAGATAGACAAGTATGGTATAAGAATGTAATAATAAAACATTATTATGTAAAATCATTGTAAAATCTAGTAGATAAAAAAAATAAAGCAATAAAAATAAGAAGCAAATGGTGTAATCAGATACAAGAGTGTCAAGATTTTTTGTGGAAACTGGTAATAGATGAATTGCCAGTAAAGGAAATATGCCACATAAAAAGAAAAGTAATAGAATATTTTATATTGTCAATTAAAATAAACTATGGAACATGTGTTTTTCAAATGTAAATGTGTAAAAAGGTAACTATGTAAAGATTCTTTGAATATATAAAAGAAGTGAATAAAACAAACATGAATATGATTAAATATGGATATTCTAAGAATAGAAGTAAAGAATATGTTAAAATAATAGATATAAAGTTATTTTAGGTCATATGGGTCATATGGAATGGAAGAATAAATTACATTATGTTTAATGCTAAATGAATTTTATCAATGATATTAAGCAAAATAAGATGGTTGACATGAAAAAAAGGAGTGGAGGTCTAACTGGGATGAAAATTTAGTATGATTGTAAAAGAAATTATAAATATGAATAAACAAATTTGTTACCTATATATTTGTACATTTTTAATTATTTGTAAATATATAAATATGTTGTAAATAAGAGTTGTTTTATATATAAATAAAGGACCCCTACTCTTTTTGATAGGTGCCTTGAGATTGTTTACATTCACCTCTGCTACCACCGACTTAGGCTAATGCAGTCTTAGTTTAATATCTCATCCAAAGGGATCTATATTAGTTCATCACAATGCAATTGCAGTGAACACCAGATCATTGACCCTCATTCAGCAAAAATCATTTCAGCGATTCACTGAACTTAGCAAGAGCAAGTCAATACTTCCCCTACAGCACAATGGACTGACAGCTACACAAATTGTACCCACCCAAGTGGAGGCAACTTCCCAACTATACATAGCAAATCTGAGATCGAATTACAGTGGAGAAAAGGGCAAAGTTGTGCTGTAGGGCAAGTATTTACTTGCCCTCAGTAAATTCAGCAAATCACTGAAATCATTTTTGCTGTATGAGGGTTGACGATCTGGTGTTCACTGCAATTGCATTGTGATGAACTGATGTAGACACCATCCAAAAGATGTCAAATCAGGAATACAGCACACCCCAATGCTGCACTGTTGTGTCAGTATTAGAAAATTAATCCTACTACCTGGTGTTTGAATAGAACCCAATGCCTTCTATATCAAAGGTGATAGTTTTACCTGTTGAGCTACAGAGACTGACTATACCACTGCTCAACACTATACTTAAACACAGGTACTTTCATTTTTAATTCCCTCTTAGGAACCTTATTTAACTCTAGCTCCCAGTTTTTGCTATATAAATTGTACAGTTAAGCAGTGGTACATCACTGCATGTCTAACTCCAATCTTGTGGCCAATCCAAACAAATTATTTATTACCTACCTGGTGCTCATACCAAATGTTCTCTATCAACATTTACTACTATACTCCAAAACAATTCCTTAACTACAAGCAGAATTGCTACCCTCAGTAATTGAGCTAAGAGGTGCATTGCTCTTTGTCTGTAGGTTGTTCTTTTAGATGGATAGCACTCCAGTAAATCAATTCCAAACCTTATACCCAAACCAAATACTTATGCCTGTACTTTTAGCTGTTGGTAATACCCACCTTTTTGGCAGTGTAAATTCTTGAAACATACCTTTATCCATTAAATTGTTGTCTTCTCTAAATTTATGTATATTGTTTTTATCATATTGCGTTGGGCGGCCACAGTGGTGCAGTGGTGCTGCCTCTCACAGCAAGGTTGCTCGGTTCGATGGTTCCTGGGGTGCCTTCTGTCTTGGTCTGCATGTGTCCTCCTGTGGTTCGTGGGTTTTCCCGAGGTGGTCCGGTCTCCTCCATCCCAAAGACATGCTGCAGGTGGATTCTAAATTGGGTTGGTGTGGTAGTGTGAGTGTGTGTTCTGTGGCCTTCTGCGGTTGGTGGCGCGGCTGACAACACCGTAAAACACCACTGCCATTCAATGTGCGGACAAGGTGATCCGCTGTGGCGACCCCTAACCGGGAAAAAGCCGAAAGAAGAAGAAGAAGAAGAAGTTTTTATCATATTGCGTTATCTCAACTGTCCTACAAACATTATGTGTTGTCAACAGCTATAGCAACATTTTGGTATTTTGTATGTACCTTTATTTTTTATGTAATGCTTACAAGTCTACTGTCTGTACCTTTATGGAGGTTTTCTCCCCGGGCCTCCACTGAAAATGGGCTTTTTGCCAGTCAGACTCTCCCGGTAAACAAATGTAAAATAAATAAAAATAAATAAATAATTAAATAGGCACTATTTACACTTTGGCCCATATTAGTAAGCATCTGGAAATATGGATTTGCACTTGTTTCTGTAGCCAACTTGGTTGAAATTGGCATCCTGAGGCAATGTAAGAATTGTCTCATGTTTACTGATAAAGTACAGTTGTGTACACTTACCATAAATGTAGATGTTCGAGTGTATTCACTGTTGCAGTCATTACATTTGGGTAATCTGATGGCAGGTTGCCCTCAGTCGGCCTGATTAACAAAGTCTTGGGTCCTGCGTCGGTTGCTGTCCCTTCTTCCATAACGTCAGGTCGTCAAGGGTATAAGACATGCAGCCGATGCCATTACATCAGTTTTTCTTGCCCCAGATGTTGGGTGCCCCCCAAATGGGGAGCAAATAAAATTAAAAACACAAAAAATATACCCCCAATCCCAAAAGCAAATACACCAAAAGGGCTTTTAAGCATAGTGAAAGAAAGTAGAGGTATAGCCAAAGAAAAATAGGTGGCTGGAGGGAGGGTAACCAGGACTGCAACAGTGAATACACTTGAACATCTACATTTATGGTAAGTGTACACAACTGTACTATGTTCTTCGTGTTTCACTGTTGCAGTCATTACATTTGGGTAGATTCCCAAAGCAATGGTTGGGTGGAGGGAATTATACAGCATTAGGACCAGCTATAAGGCCCTGCAGCACAGCAGTGGCAAAGCCAGCTCTGGACTTAGAGAAAAGTGGTAAATGGTAATGTTTGGTGAACGTATGAACTGAGCTCCAGGTAGCAGCTTCTAGACTGTCTCTGATAGGAGCACCTCTGAGAAAGGCTGCAGAAGTAGATGCAGCCCTGGTGGAATGGGATCTGATCCCCTGGGGGATAGTTTTTCCATGGTGCATATAGCAGAAACAAATACAATGGCTTATCCATTTGGAAATGGTTTGCTTTGAAAGAGCCTTTACCTCTGCCCCTGCAGCAAATGCCACTAGCAGTTGTTCATATTTTCTTTGAGATTTTGTTCTGCTTAAGTAAAATCTAAGTTGTCTGTGTACATCCAATGAATGCAGAATCCGCTCCACCTTGTTCTGTGGATTGGGAAAGAAAGTTGGCAAATGAATGGTCTGATTAAGAGCCACTCTGGATACCACCTTAGGCATGAAGGATGGATTGGTCCTGAGAGATACCCTGTCCCCATGAAAAATGATGAAAGGCTCCACTGCCATAAGAGCCTGTAATTCAGAAATCCTTCTAGCTGAAGTGATTGCTAAAAGGAAAGTTGTTTTCCTGGAGAGAAATTTTAAGTCTGCAGTAGCAGCTGGCACGAAAGGAGGGAGAGTGAGCTTTTCCAATACAAAATTGAGGTCCTATGCAGGGGTTGGAGCTCTCCTGGGTGGTCTTAAGCTTTTGGCCCCTCTGAGATACTGCTTTAGCAGAAGATGAGAGAAGAGGGGAGGTTCTGTGTTGTAATGAGCTGAAATGGCTGAGGCATGGATTTTTATGGAAGAAAAAGACAGGCCCTTGTGAAGCATCTCAGTTAAGTATTGTAAAATCTGAGGAATGTTAGGCACTGCTGTGCTTATCCCTTGAGACTGATTCCAGGCACAGAATCTTTTCCATTTGTCAGCATAAGATTTTCTAGTACTAGGCCTTCTCGCCTCCAAAATGACATCCATCACAGGTTTGCGGAGGGATGCTGAGATTGAATTTAGGTGATTAGCCATGCTGCAAGATTCAAAGTTTGGAGCTGAGTGTACAGAATCTGGTTGTTCTGCTGAGACAGTAAATAAGGTGTCTGAGGCAGGTGCCACGGTGGAAGGTGTGACACATTGCGCAGGAGTGGGTACCAGTGTTGGCGAGGCCAGTCTGGAGCAATCAAAATCATTTTTGGTTTGTCCTGTTTGACTTTTAGTAGAACTTTGGAGAGCAGAGACAGAGGGGGAAAGGCATAGACTGATAGGTTTTTCCAGCTGAAGGATAGAGCATCCACTTTCCAGGCTTTTTTGTGATGAGTTCTTGTGCAAAATTTGTCCAACTGATAGTTCTGGGGTGAGGCAAAAAGATCTATGTCTGGGCCCCCCCATTTGCATGCCAACATGTTGAAAATCCGTGGTTCCAGTTTCCATTCGTGTGGGTCCATGAGATTTCTGCTTAGTTCATCTGCCAGAGTAGTCAGCTTTCCTTGCAGGAATTGAGCTTGTAGTTGTACTTGATAGGTCAAGGTCATGTTCCACAATGCCATGGCTAGTCTGCAAAGGGGGTAGGAGTGTGTACCCCCCTGCTTGTTTATGTACTACATAACTGTGGTGTTGTCTGTCTTTATCATTAATTGTCCTGGAAGAAGATATCCCTTGAAGGTTGTCAGTGCATTCTGTACAGCTAGCATTTCTTTTTGATTGATATGAAGGTGCATTTGATTTGGGCTCCATTTGCCCTGAATGCACTTCCCTGCCAGATGTGCCCCCCAAGCATAGTCTGATGTGTCTGTAGTTAGGGTTTGGGTGGAAGGGGGTGGTGTGCATGGCAGTCCCTTGTTTTGGTGGCAGGCCTCTGCCCACCATAGGAATTCTAGTCACAGGCAAGGTATGATAGGAATCATTGTTTCCAGGCTGTGACAATGCTGACTCCATAGACTTTTTAAGTACCACTGAAGTTTCCTCATATAGGTTCGTAGGTTCATAGGTAGGTACAAGGCTATCGGCCCAAGGGCCTACGTAAGCCTAGCCAACAAGGTACAATAGCTTATACCACCCAAGAAAGTTATTTTCCTGTGCCACTGTCCAGCAGAGACACAGAAGTGATCCCCGGGGTATATTTCCTATTTCCCAACCACCCATAAAGATTTTTCTTGAAGAGTGCTAATGAAGAATTTTGCTTGACATAGATGGGTAGCTTGTTCCAGAGTATAGGAAGTCTCTGGGACAGGAATCTATCCCTCCAGCATGTCCTGTTTATTGTGGTGACAAGGTTTAGGTCCCTAGAGCGTGTAGCTTGGAAGGATTGCGATTTCTTTAGGTGTAGCATGTCCAACAGCTCTGGGTTTGACATAGCTTTATATGTTAGGCAGAGAGTCTTGCATATGGAATTAGAAGAATGCAGGAGGCCATGAACCCCAAGGCTTGCAGTATTTGCCTTGCAGAAAGCAGTGTTTTTGTGGCCAACTGTTTGAAGTAAGTCACTAAATGAATTTGCTTCTCTGGCGTAAGGAAAGCCATCTGGGCAGTTGTATTCAAGCTTGCACCCAGGAATGTAATTTTTTGAGAGGGTACCAGTTGTGATTTCTTTTCATTTATAGTGTACCCTAGACAAGTTAGAACCCTTGTTACAAATGCCAAATGGTTCAGAAGAATGTCCTTGTTTTTTGCCTGAATTAGACAATCATCCAGGTATGGATATATTTGAATATTTCTTTGCCTGCAAAATGCAATTACTGGAGCCAGGCACTTTGTAAAGACCCTGGGCGCAGTAGATAAGCCAAAGGGCAGTGCAGAGAACTGGTAATGCAAGTAGCCTACTCTGAAGCGGAGGTATCTTCTGCAAGATTCCCTGATTAGGATATGCAGGTAAGCCTCTTTTAAATCTAGAGTTGCCAACCAGGCATCTTTGCCTAGCATAGGAAGTAACTGGTGAAGAGTCAGCATCTTGAATTTTGGAATGTCTAGAAAGGTGTTTAGAGCAGATAAGTCCAGGATTGGATGCCATGATTTGTCTTTTCTGGGTACCAGGAAAAGTCTTGAATAGAAACCTTGCCCCTTTTCCTCTTCTGGTACTGGCTGAATAGCCCCCATGCTCATGAGGGAAAGTACTTGTTTCTGGGCCTCTGCCCACTGATTTGGGGGCAGGTCTGGCCATCCATTTGGAATTGGTAACATGTGGAAATGAAATATGTATCCCTGGGATACTATATTTAAAACCCATTTGTCCTGGGTTATAAGTTGCCAGTTTCTTGCATGAATAGCCAGTTTTTCTGCCAAAGGGGCAGCTAAAAGGTAAGTGCTTGGTAAGTGTAAAGGGAAGTCATTGAGACTGCTTACCATAGGGAAGTGTCTTGTTGTTTCTAGATTTGAAAGAGGAGGCACCCCATTGTTTTGTTCTGAATGTCCCTTGTGACTGAAACCTGGAGCCTTTGGAATGTCTGGGTTTGACTTGAGTGGCTCTCGAAGGAACTGGAAAGGACCATTTCTTACTAGGCCAGTGCCTACTAAATCTTGGAGGTTGCACTTGTAAGAAATCTTTCACAGTTTGCATAGATTTAGCTTTATCTTCCATCTTTTTTAAAACTTTTTCAGCCTTATTACCAAAGAGACGGTCCTGTTGTAAAGGAGCATCCAACAATTTTACTTTAACATGATCAGGCAGATTTTGCTCTTTGAGCTAAGCATGCCTTCTTAGCACAGACCCAGTTACAGCAGCCCTGCAAAAGGCCTCCAAAGAATCAAAACCACATTGCAAAGTATGTTTTCCAACTTGTTCAGCTGAATGCAATAAATCCTGTAAATCTTTGTTTTCCACGCAGTCAGAAATTATCATTTTCTGTTTAAGCAGTCCCATGATATGCTGTTGATATTTTAGCATATGAAATTGACAGTTTAAAGCCCTGATTGCCAAGGCTGCAGAAGTGTAAACCTTTTTACCCCATCTATCCAGCGCCCTGGAATCTCTAACAGAAAGGGTAGGATTTTTAGCTGTAGAAGCCTCAATGCCCTTGGGACCCTGAGAAATGGTTTCAGGATCTGCAACAGGATTTTTGAAAAGGAATTTGTGGGAGTCAGGAACCCTGTAGTATCTGTCTGGCTTACAAGGAGCTGGAGGCAGATGATCAGGAGCCATACTAGATTCTGAAAAAAACATCATCAACAATGTCTAGAACAGGAGGTATAGCCAAAGGCCTATGCTGAGGAAGAAGAAGAAAATCCCGAAGTCTCTTTTTAGATTCAGATAAATCCTGACTTTCCCAGTGGAAATGTTCCCTTAAGGTATGTAAAGTTTCCCCAAAAGAAAAATCCTCAGGGGGAGAAGCAGAAGGAATGGAATCTTGTGCATCAGAGTCCTCATAAGTAGGTATAGACAATTCCTGTTCATTAGAAGAGTCAGAAGAAATAGAATCCTGTTCAGAAGATTCATAATCAATGTCTTGCCTAGGCCTCTTAGAAGGGGGGGTTGGCCACCCCTGATCAGAGTAATTAAATCTTCAGCCATTTTGATCATTTGTTTTTTAGGCATAGGAGCCTGCACGTGGCCCAGGCATCTTTTTTTTAGGCATAGGTCGAGACTTTGGCCTTAGTTTTGAAGATGGCGTCGGTCTAATATACAAATTTGTAGGCCTGAAAACACCCTCAGAAGCTGGTGCCTGCACAGTGGCTCCAGACCCATCCAAAGTAGAGACATCCATGGGTTCCATAATTGAAGCATCTTGCAGCATACCGGACTCCGAATGGATCTCAGTAGAGGCCTGCAAATCAGAAGTAACGGGTATCAGGGGCTGTGAAAGCGCCTCACTGAGTACCGGTGAACTGGTGACTGGCTTAGGAGAAGCGTCGTCGACAGTTTTGGACCTCAATGGCCTGTCTCTGTCTTTTTGTTTGTGTTTTTTAGGTATTCTGGTAGTCGGATTGCTAACCAATGACATTTCTGGATAATTAAAGCGTGAACCAAAATATTTAGAAGCAAAAATGTACCGACATTTGACAGTGCGTTGCTTAAATAAAGCACAAAACCGACAGGAAGGTACGTTATGGTTAGGGCCTAGGCAAGAAATACAGTACAAATGAAAATCCTTATAAGGTATTTGCTTCCCACAAGTAATGCAATTATTAACTTTTACTGACATCGGTAAGGAGCAAGAAAATGTTTCCCCAATGGGGTACTTAGTTTTTTAGTTGAAGACTTTGGATCTGAAACTCGAAAATGAAAATTTCAGGAGTTGGCCGAATGGCACTTGCGAACTGCTTCTGCTTCGAGCACCGCATGGCAAGAAAGACTGATGTAATGGCGTCGGCTGCATGTTTTATACCCCTGATGACCTGACGTCATGGAAGAAGGGACAGCAACCGATGCAAATGACTGCAACAGTGAAATATGAAGAACATCAACCTACACTTAAGCAAATTGGCAAAGTGTGTAAGAAATGTAGTTATATAATGTTACTGGAGACAAAGGTCTCACACAAAGCCACTACAAATAACAAGAACATTATCAGTACAACACAATACACACTAAACCAATCCTATACAGCTCAGACTAACATGTGCTAGACCTCGTAAAAGTAACATACCTGAACCACAAAGGCCACCTAATGTAACATAAGAAATAAGTATCCTCAGCCATCTCGCAAACACACAACACAAGCAGCACCCACCATGAAACATACATCTAAGAGTCACACTAATTCAATTCAAAATCACAAAAGACAAACCACACACAGCCTAATATCCTAGTCATACATGACTCTATAGTGAAACACACTGATGAACCACTCACTAGGCAATGGAAGGAGGGGGTCGCAGTCAGTTGCCTATCAGGTACTACAATTCACCACATCACACATGCACTCAAATCCCTGTATCACAAATGCACATATGACACAATCATAGTGCGTGTGAATGTAAAAGACTTGAGATATCCCTCCTCGGGCCATATGAAGAGACAACCATGAAGGGGTTTTCAGAATATGTGCCCATGGCAGGTATGAATCTAGTCTTAAGCAGCATTTTGCCATCACCAACAATGCTGCCACAAAATGAAAAAAATATTATTGGATTCAACAACTGGCTTTTCTTCTGGTGTCATTCAAAGAAAGTGCAATATATACCTGCCGGGGAGGAGATGGTAAACAGCCATAACTGCTTTGCCAGGGATAGCATACACCTATTCCGCAAAGGCTTTTGTATATTAGCAAAATCCTTGTCCATCCCCATATTGCCTATTTTAGGAACTGTCGGTCAACTAAAGCTGCCAACATAACAAAACAGAATCTGGATAACACAAAGGTATTTCTACTCAATGGTAGGAGCGTAAAAAAAATCCACTCGCTACATGCACTCCTTACCCTGAAAAACATTGATGTATGCATTGTCACTGAGACCTGAGTCAAGACCAATGAAAGCACTCCATCAGTGCAGGGTTTCAATGCCTGTCATGCATTCAGGTACACTGCATTGGATGAAGTCACTAAAGCAGTGATGCCGCCAGGTACACTGCACTGGATGAAGTCACTAAAGCAGTGATGTCACCATAGTCTTAAAAAAAAAAAAAAATTTTAACTCCAAACCCATTAGACAAGATAATGACCTGGAACTCCTTCATGTTCGATGTACTGTTAACAAAATCCCTTATCATATCATAGCTAACTATAAGACCCCCCCCCCCATGTCCTCCTCAGTCTAAACTTTCTACCTAACTTGCATGCAATCCCAATGCATTAAGCCAAATGCCATTCTTCTAGGAGATTTCAACTACCCCCCCCCCCCCAATTAACTGAGAAGCTTATACATCCTCAAACATGTACACCCAGAAATTTCTTGACTTCATCAATACAAACTCTATGGATCAGTAAGGCTGCACCTCAGCCAGGGATAATAAAATCCTTGCCTTAGTCCTTACCAATAATGGTGTTTATTCTCCACCAACGGTTAATTCCTCCTTTGTCAAATTGGACCACAAATCAGTCACATTCACCATAACACTAAAGCAAGAATCATCTTCCAGTAGGTCTGTATTCAGAGATTATGCTAAGGTGAATTTACTAAAATAGAGGGATGACCTGGCTAAATTCAACCTCCCCCCCTCCAATCTGACAACTCCACTGCATATGTGGGATCCTTTTTGCCAAATTCTATGCATAGATGCATCTGTCTCCCTCTGAAGTAAATACACCATGATCCCCTAAAAGGGCCTTTCTCAAACAAATTGCTGATATAAAAACTATAGACTAAAACTAAATGCCAAGAAATGTATAATAGTACCCTGTGCTAAGCACAACTTCCATTTTAACTATCACATTGACAACACACCCCAGAAAATTGATCACTAGTCATTGATCTGGGAACCTATCATGACAATGAACTGACATTTGATCACCACCTACTTACTATTGTAAGGAAGTCCTCTTATTTCTGGTGTACCCTTTTCCATCCATTCCATGGCCCCACTGTGGTTCCTTTCTTTTGGACTGCTTCCAACAGCCTGAAGTCCTTGTCCTTCTATGGCCTCCAGATATGCACACATACACAGTACAATCTGACCTAGATGCCAGAGAAAAGTTTTGCCTATGATTCTGCTGTGTATACTTAAAGATACATACCAGCATTCTTTGTTCATAGGTTCATAAGTAGGTACTAGGCTATCGGCCCAAGGGCCTACGTAAGCCTAGCCAATAAGGTTCCCTGGCTTACGCTACCCAAGAAAGTTATTTTCCTGTGCCACTGTCGAGCAGAGACACAGAAGTGAACACAGTGTTGTTGTTTGTTTATTTGTTTGTTTTTACTGGGGTAATGCACAGATCAAGGGCAGCCTTTTTCAGATGTAGTGCAGGTTAAAGAAATGTCACAGTTTTAAGTAAAGCCACAATTAATAAAACATTTTGCATACAAATACTTTTACACAATTGTTCCATAGGTTTATAGGTTCCTAGGACTATACTAGGCTAATGACCACTGAGGCCTTTATAACCCTTGCCAAGAATCACAGTTGTGTCCTGCAAGTTTATAAATCTTAGATTTTATTTTAAGGGGTATATATAAGTTAAGGCAAGATTTACAGACTGCCTTTGTTCATTAGAGACATACTTGCTAGACCTGTGGTGTATTTCAATTTCACATCTACTGGTCCTGGTTTCTTTTGGATAGGATTAGGGAAGAGCTCTGCTTTACATGAATGTCAAGCCTATTCCAGAGAAAGGAAATTCTTTGAAAGTTATACCTGTTCCTCCAAAGTGTCCTATTTATTCCTCAAGCAAAGTTTAAATCCCTAGAGCAAGTAATTCTGATGATATTTATTTTGCAAGGTGCAAAAGGTCCATCATATCAGGATACAAGGATGCCTTATATGCCAGGCATAGATCTCATTTCATCAGTCTGTAGGGAACACAGAATAGAAACAGGGCATTGAGGCAATCTGCATAGGATATGCTGTTTATGTCCTGTATTGTTTTTGTCAAGAACCTGTATGGACATTCCAGTTGTTGCATGTGCCTGGTCAAGTACATACCAAAATGGGCATTGTACTCAACAATGGGCCCGATAAGGGCCATATACAGTGGAGCGATAACTCTCTCAGACCTAGATGCGATTCCCTTGTTTATAAGATGAGCAATATAGAATGATTTCCTTACTACCTACACACATGTCGGTCGAAAGCCAGGTTATTATCTATATGCGTACCCAAATCCTTGACTACTGGTTCTACTCTTACGGGTGTGTTATCAATGAGGTAGTTTCCTAGGGTGGCTAACTTCCCAAAAGGTACTATTATGCATTTCTTGGCACTGAATGTTAAGCTGTGGCTTTGGCACCAGTCATTTGTCTGTATTAGTCCTCCCTATAGTATGTTAGTGTCTTGAAGGGGGGAGTCTTTGATTGCTCCTGGTTTGCAATTATCTGAAAACTTGGTCAGCCAGAAGCCTTTGACATTGGACCTAGCTTCTGGGATGCATTCAAAAAAGAGTGAACCCAGCACAGAGTCCTGAGGGTCTGTGCTACTGGACAATCTCTTTGTGCAGGTTGTCTCCGCTATCCTAACTTCCTGGGCCCTAACTGAGAACCAGCTGGCTATCCAGTGTGTAAGATAGGGGATTCTGCCTACATCCATGAGTTTGTTTACAATGTTTGAGTGGTGCACTGTATCAGATACCATAGTCAGGTCAATGTAGGCTGTATGTACAACTTTGCCCTCATCCATTGTCATGGTGCCCTTCTTAAAGAAGTCCACCAGGTTGAGTAGGCATGATCTGCCCTTGATGAAAACAAACTGGGTTTGTTTTAGTGTTTGAAGGTTTTCTGTGTCCTTATTAATCATTTCCCTGATAATTCTTTCCATGATTTTCCATATGTGACTAGTCAGACGTATGGGTCTGTACTTCCAGAGGTCTTTTGATGGCTCACCCTTGTGCAGAAGGATGACTGCTGCAGTTCTACATTTGAGAGGCTTCATTGGAGGCTATAGATAAACAGTGACCCCAGTGGTCCCAACAGGTCATGTTTGAGACTATTTAGGAAGCATCCTGGGATATATTGGGGCCCATTGATGAAGTGGTTTTGGCCTTAGAGAGCACACCTAGGACCTACTTCCTAGTGATTGGGGGTTTGGATAAACCTGGAGCTAAATTTGTCGGCCTGCAGATTTGCTGTATTTTCTGGGTCCATGTAGGTGGTTCCATTTACAATCAGTTATTCACACTGGTGTGTGCTATCTTTGAGATTTTAGGCATAGCTAAAGAAAGCCTTGTGGTTGTCCTTTGTCTGGAAGGCTATCTTTACCTCAAATTTGGCTTTAGTAAACTTGCCCTCATAATTGTTTTAGATTGATGAGCATGTTTTGATCATTCTACCGGTAGCACCTCCTAATCTTGGTTATGACTTTCTTTCTTTCTTTTGTTGTACAACCTGTTTATGTTTTGACTCCACCAGGGTAGTTTATTTTTTATGTTAATTCTGGGCTTATTTCCGATAGGCACAGCTGTCTCTATGCATTTATTGATATGATTGTACAGGGTTTCTGTGCACAGTACTGCAGAAGCAGTTTATTTCTCTAGATTTGGGGAAGAGCTTAGCAGTAGGAAGTTCACCTTATAATAGTTCCTAAATGTTACAGGGTCAATGAAGATGACAGCTTTGTACTCTGATCTAAACAGAGAGGACACTACAAGGGGTACAGCTTTCTCCCATGTTTGTGAGTAGAAGAAATCTGCTCATTTTATCATAGCTGGACTTCTGAAAGGAATGCTTCTTAAAAATATGGGCTTTGATTGCTTTGTTGTTTTTAACATTAGGCAGCAAAAACTAGAACTGATATTCAAGGTTGATCTGGTTTGCCTAGATAGAAGTCTCTGAGCAGGTCAGCCAAGTAGGTTGTCACGGGGTATATTTCTGATATTAAGCAAATTCAAGAAGATATCGGTATTGTCACGCTTTGACCTCCCCAGTAATTGCTTTGCCCTCTGTACTGCATGTTCAGCAAGGCCGTTTGACTGTGGGTATTCTGGACTACTAGTAACATGGATGGATAAAGTCCCACTGTTTTGCAAATCTCTGAAACAATCGACTGGTAAACTGGGTACTGTTGTCAGGAATAACTTTGTGTGGACTACCATGGACGGAGAAATGCTGTTTCATCTCAGCAATAACAGCAATAGACATTACATTAGGTAGCAAATCAATCTCAAACCAGTTTGAATAACAGTCTACCAACACTAAGTAATGCTGATTGTTCCACTCAAATATGTCATGGCTACTGTTGACCAAGGTAGTTCTGGAATCTGCTTAGCTGAAGTGGCTCTTTTTGCAAATGCGGTTTAGTACTGTTGCATACTGAACAAGAAGAAAGCACTTTATCAATGTCCTTCGATAGAGAAGGCCAAAATACTAGTCCTATAGCCCTTCTTTTGCTAGAATCCGAACTTGGGTAGCGACAATGCAAATGATACCATCTTCCATCAGCATCTCATCTCTGTATGGAAAATAAGGCTGTATTTCTGACAGTACACAGGATTGCTTTGACAGCCATCCAACATTGATGAAGTGGTCGAGCTTTTGAAAATTGGATCAGTCTCTGTATGATCTCTTATCTCATAAAGTCTCGTGGTAGGAAAAATTACACACTTCCATGACATGAAAGCCAAAACTCTCTGCATCAAGCTGTTCTGCGGTATTTCTGGGCGATCTGGATAAGGTATCAGCCAGATAAAGAAGTTTGCCTTTTGTATAGACCATTTTGAAATTGTACTTTTGTAATCTAAGCATCATTCTTTGCAGTCTTGCTGGAGTGGTATGCATAGGCTTCTTTAAAATAGTGACTAGAGGCTGGTGATCAGTTTCTATTTGGATAGCTCGGCCATAGATATAATCATGGAACTTCGAACATGCGAACACAATTGCCAAAACTTCCTTCTCAATTTGAGCATACTGCATCCCAGTTTGGGTAAGAGTTCTAGATGCATAAGCAACAGGTCTGCCCTTCTGAAGAATAACTGCACCAAGACTGAACTTTGAAGCATCACAGGAAAGAACTACTGATTTGTGGACATCATAGTATCTCAATGTAGGCGGATTGCCAGTTTGCTGTTTGAAGTTATCAAATGCTCTCTGGTGTTGTTCTAACCATAAACAGGGAACAGTTTTGCATGTCAGCTCTCTCAAAGGCACTGATAACTCACTAAAATCAGGGATAAATTTGCACAAATAGTTAACCATACCAAGAAAATGCTGTAAGGCTTGGACATTGTCTAGGGCTGGCATCTCAAGAATGACTGCTTGTTTAGAAGGGTCTGGTCGTAAGCCAGTACTGGTAAATAAATGACCTACATAAGTAACTTCTGGATATATGAATTAACATTTCAGAGGATTGAGCTTTAAGTTCACTTCACATGCTCTGTCCAGAACTTTCCTGAGGTTTCTGTCATGCTCTGCTTCACCATTGCCTCCAACTAGTAAACCATCAACTATTGCAACACACGGATAGCCTGAAAAAATTTGCTCCATTGCACGCTGAAAGACTTCACTGGCAGAATTTATTCCAAAAGGCATCCTGAGAAATCTGTATCTGCCAAATGAGGTACTGACTGCAGTCAGTAGTGAAGATTTGCAATCAAGCATTACTTGCCAAAATGAACTCTGCATCTAAAACGGAAACAACAGTGGCATTTGGCATGAGGGTGGCAACCTCCTTGACTTTACACATAGGATGATGAAGTCTCTTTAATGCTTTGTTCAAGTCTCCTGGGTTAATGCATATTCTGATTTCATCTGAACTTTTCTTATGAGCAGCTACCATGGAAGACACCCACTCACTTGGTTCTGTGACTGGATAAATCACACCTTGCTATACCATTTTGTCTAACTGGACTTTGACTTTGTCCTGCATAGCTACTGGAACTCTCCTTGCTGGTCTGACCACTGGACTGACCTCTGGGTCTACTTTCATGGAGTACACAACTGGAAGTTTGCCTAACTTGTTGTTGAAAACATCAGCATACTCTGAGAAAATAGCATCACTGAAGCTGGAAGTGGGACATGTGCTTACATAATATAGTTCTTTGGCAAAAGAAATCCGTTTCATTCTCAAATTGTCTCTGAGACCGAATAATGACTGCACAGGTCTTCAGACTACCTAAAATTGCAAGCTGTAACTGTTCCCAGCCGAATAGCATGAAAGCACTACTGAGCTTTCAGTTTGAATCTCTTCACCTCCATAAGCAGCAAGCCAAATTAAGTTACTCACCAGCTCTCACTCTAGCAAATGTTGCTGCTGACAACACATTACACTTTGAACTAGTGTCTACTTTGAGCTCTGTGGGCTTACCACTGATCAGGACAGTACAAAATACTTCATTCTTTGCCAGTAAATCTACTGCATTAACCTTTTCACTGACCACTAATACACCATCTACATAAAAAGTAGGGTTGCAGCTTTCTGTATGATCAACCTGCTTTTTTGAGTGACCTTTCTTAATAACTGAATAAGGCTTGCTTAATTTACAAAACCTTTGAAAGTGGTTCCATTTTTTACACTTGTGGCATTGCTGACCAAATGCTACGCACTTCTCTCCTTTAGACTCATGATTGGCATCACAATCATGACAGTTAACAATAAGACTTGACTTGGGTTTTGCTGACTCACCCTTATACTGCACTGAGCATGTCTGTTTTGCTGAGCTAGTCTTGGAACTTGCTAAAAAGTTACGGGTCCTCCCTGGAAATCCTGCAGGGTTGCAGCTGCCATGTGCTTAGGCCTGCTTCTGCTTGCCACGTGCTGCATGCTATCTATGCTTGCTCTAGAGGCAGCTGAAACTAATCTCTTTTCACTTATAAGCATACTTGTCTGCCTTTCTGTGAGCTCATGGATTTGACAAATCTCTATGGATTTGCTCAACATTAAATCACTATCATGAAGCAACATCTTTCTCACTGCAGCACTAACACCACACACAAGCCTGCCCTTTATTAATTCATCTTTCAAATCACCAATTCTACACGTTTTAGCCTTATTTCTCAAGTCAGTGATATAAGCTACAAAAGTTTCACCTGGCTTTTTGTCTATTGCATAAATTAGGTGCCTCTCTAATGTAACATTTGTCTGGGGATTGCACATTTTTCTAAATTTACGTTTCAAGCACTAAGTATCTTCCCTTGATTCAGCCGGTACAACAATATGTCATTTTCCCCCTCTCCTGCATATACTGCTGGTGCTTACACAAATGAATGCTCTCTCAAAGGCTTCTGACCCAGCTAAGTTAAGCAAAATGAATACCCTTGTACATGCAACTTTGTCAGGAAAAGCTGCTTGTATGAAAATATCGTATTCTTGCTCATATATTCTCCAATTCTCTGCAATATTATGATCAAACACAAGTGGACTAGGTCTGCAAAATGCCTCTGCCATATCAACACACAGTAGTGAAGGTACTTGAAATTATGTATGAGCATACACATATAAATATATCCCAGAATTTTATGTCAGAACTTGTAATTATACCCAATAGTACAAAATACTCTTTGAAATAACTGCACTTTTCCAAATAAGTCTCTGTAGCACAAGATAACCATAAAATCACTCATCTTTGCAAAACCACTCCTTATCAGTGTAAGAAATACTTTGAAATGACTGTACTTTGTGAATAAACAGTACACACCAGAAGAAGCTCAGAGTAAGAAACACTTCAAAATGAATGCACTTTCCAAATAAACTATACACAGCACAAGAACTTTTCAAAATGGCTATACTTTGCAAAATAACTCTGTACAGTGTAAGAAACACTTTGAAATGGTGGCACTCTGTGAATAAATTGTACACAGCACAATACATTTCTTTGAAATGGCTGTACTTTGACTGCACTTTGCAATATAACTGTACTTTGCACACAGTGAACTCTGAAATAATTGCACCATAATAAAGCATACACTCTGCAAACACTTTGCACTCTGAGATACTTCGAACAACTCTAGCTATGCTTTGAATGGCTTCGGCCAACGCGAAATAGTAGTTTATGCCCAAAACACGTTCTTCTATTAAAAAAAATGTAGTCGGCTTGCTCTTTAAGCTTAATTTGCCCTTTTATTGTACTCGTTATGCCCTTTTAATCTCTTATCCTGCTCATTATATTTTTCTTGTGCTCGTTCTACTTTAAACATGCTAGTTATGCAAACCAAAGGTAATTCTGAACCCCATATGAACAGTTTTGCTAGTTTTATCAAATATCATGGTTTCGAACATTTTGTTTAATTTATAATGCGTTTTGTGCCTTTTGTTTGCTTAATTTATTTATTTATTTTATTTTCCATTTGTTGACCAGGAAAGTCCGAATGGGGATATGCCCATTTTCAGCGGAGGTCTGGGGAGAAAAGCTCCATATATTCAGACATATGAGATTTACATAGTATACGAGTACAATCTGGCATATCAGATGAAAAAAAGAAACAGTATAATTATAGTAAAGACACAGTTCAACAGGAGAAATGACCTATATGTCAGAGTGTAATATCACAAGGAAGGCTCCATATATTCAGACAAGCAAAATTTCACATAATATAAGAGTATAATCTAGCATTTCAGAGGGGAAAAAACAGCATATTTATAGCAAAGACACAGTCTGACAGGTAATGACATATGTCAGAGTATAATAACAATATAAGGTGCAAGACATTTGCCTAGTAGTATTAATTTCTCACATAGAGAAAAGAGTAATATGTTGTAAGGGTATTATTAAAGGAGTAACCAATAGATTAAAAACTCTGTTGGAAGACAATATTTTAGATGAAGAGATATTTTTGTTTTTTCATATAGAACATCCAATAGTACCCTTATTTAAAGCATTGCTGAAAATTCACAAGAATATATTACCACCACCACTGAGTCCCATCGTCTCAGGGAGAGGTTGGGTCACAGAATGTCTTTCAATGTGGGTAGAAGCGAAGTTAAAGCCCTTACTTGAACTGTGTCCAAACATATTGAAAGACTCTGCACATTTTCTGTCTAGATTATTTGAGACTTGTCATGACTTGACTCTCAATGATGCATTATTAGTTACATTAGATGTAAACAATTTGTTTACAGTTATTAGTAATGATTTTGGTATTAAAGCAATTGAGGAAATTATGAATGCTAAGGATTTATATGATGAGAGAACTAAATGTTTGATAATAGAAGCATTAAGACTGGTTCTAGAGAACAATGTTTTTATGTGTGATGGTAGTTACTACAAGCACAATCAGGGTATTGCTATGGGCACATGCGAATTTGTACGCGAATCTGGTGTTAGCATACTGGAAGCAGAAGTATCTGTTCAATGAATTACAATTATGGAACAAATATGTGATGTTTTACACAAGATTTGTAGATGGTATCTTTTTGTTATGGGCCCATGATGAAAATACCCTACAGGAATATGTTAACTATATGAACCTATGAACCTATATGAGTGGATGGGAGATCGTAGGTTTACCCCGGGTATCACTTCTGTGTCACTGTTAGACAGAGGCACAGTATACTAACCTTGAAAAAGGGCATAGCAAAATTAATTTAAAATGGGTGGCGAAAGCCATACACACTCTGGCTAGGCTTATAAATGCCCTAGGGCAGATAGCCTAGTATGAACCTATATGTATAGTACTATTGACTTTTTAAGGTTTTCCCTTAATTTTAGTGGTGAAAGAATCATCTAGGACCTAACAAGTACTGGATTTTGTACCTGTTTAGTGACTGTTCCCTGACACCTGCTTTTGATTCATGATCTAGTCTGAGATAATTAAATCTTGTAACCCAGTTATGGGATCTGATACATCAGCAAACACTTGCATTCCATAAGAAATAGTTGGCTGGATTCACAACCACATATAAAATCCTACAGCTTTGGAAAAAATGTGCTTGACTTCCAGGTATAGAAATATATTGTCTCTCACTGCTGTGATATAGTCAAAAGCAGTAAGGTTATGCCAAGCTGTACAATTTATTGCAGCTTGTAGGTGTGTTGCTATGGAGATTCTGCAACTTTAGAAAAATATTATTGCCTAGAAAGGTTCTGCAAGAATCAGAGCATTCTTCCATTTCATTACCTTCCATATTGCTTGTCTAATCATTCTCAGCCAACATTTTTCTGTGATGTTTACTTTATGTTCCTTTAACATGGCGTGACTAAGCTGCCCAGTTTTATTGGTATTTTCAAGGTGTATAAATGTCAGTACAACCTAGAAAGGTTAACAAGGTTTGTGAGCACTGGTCACCAGACATTGACAACAAATATGACATAAAAACCATATAATATGAGAGTATAGTGAAGCGTGCTTTGAAAGCACTTTCGATATCTTATATAACTGTTAAGTTCCCTAGGGCGCTGTTTAGTTATAAAATAAAATGTGGTGACAATGTATAGCTCATCTTTCTTTTTCTAGGCTAAAAAGAAAATGCAATATTTTTTTTTTCTAGTCTTTGGATATGATTCAGACTTCTACTTTATTTTAGTTATTTATTACATTTATTAACTTGGCTTATTGTAATGCACAAAGCCCATTTATATAAGGAACCCAGAACAGAAAACCTCCAATAATGAATTTAAAACACAGTAGGAAGCAGACTAAGTATAATATAAGCATCATTAATAAAAAGCTTTAGTACAGTTAATAAAAGTTATTAGATACTGGCTTGGAAAATGAGCGATCTACAATGGACCCTTGACATTTTTCAGTGGAGTTTTTATGTACAGGTAAAGAAAGCATGGTGAAAAACTAGAGACCATAATCTGGCACAAACTTCACAATGTGGGGGCTAAAATCTTATACAAGGGTTGTCGTTTCTTTTCTCCTTTCTAAGCACAGATTTTGAGCAATTAGTGAAATGATAAAAAATAAATAAAACAGACAAGTGAATGCAGCAGTAGTTGTAGGGATCTCTCTTTTTCGTTTTCCTTGCTAACTAAGGCTCTGAGAAAACCATAATTAGCAATCAGGGAAAATAAATGAATAATAAATAAATAACTCCAATCTAATAGCAATTGCAACAGCATTTACTAAGAGTGTGTGTGTGTGTGTGTGTGTGTGTGTGTGTGTGTGTGTGTGTGTGTGTGTGCATGCAGTGTGTGCGTGTGTGTGTGTGTGTGTGTGTGTGTGTGTGTGTGTGTGTGTGTGTGTGTGTGTGTGTATGTGTGTGTTTGACAACTAAATGTGTGTGTGGGGGGGTACGAAGTTCTTATGCTCTTCATTGTATGCATCTAACAATAATGACCTAAAACCAATTTAATTTATGTATTTCTTTGTTTACTCTGAAGACTGCACAATCAATAAAATTCTAGGTACATTTAGTGTGTGTGTGTGTGTGTGTGTGTGTGTGTGTGTGTGTGTGTGTGTGTGTGTGTGTGTGTGTGTGTGTGTGTGTGTGTGTGTGTGTGTGTGTGTGTGTGTGTGTGTGTATGCGTGTGTGTATGCGTGTGTGTTTACATGTTTCCGTACATGTGTGAGAGAACGTGCCTCAATGCCTCTGCATCTATCTATTTTGGTTTATGTAAGTGTGTACAACCGCCTATGTGTGTGCGTGTCTGTCTGTCAGCCCGCCTGCCTGTCTCTCTGTGTGTAGACATTATTTAATACTTACCTAACTTGTACTTTGGATACAAATCCTTCAGCAACTTTGAAGCATTAGGCAGAGGAACTATTTTACATCAAATATATAAAATATGTATATACCACTAATAAAACAAATACAAACAGGTAGCCCATTATTTAAGCACAATAATGCCCCTGAGGGTGGGCAACACAGGGAAATAATGAACCTTCAAGGGGTGGTGAGGGTCTCTGTCTACAGTGTTGGACCTCACAACACCAGGGCAGTCCATTATTTCCTTATAACACACACCCTTTCAAGAACTGTTGCTTGCTTAAGATGGGAGGCAGTGTTGGATAATTAAAACATTTTCATATTTAACCAAAATGTTTTGACAATTTACATTATATGTAAAGTACATAAAGTGCAAAAACAGCAATTATGCATCAAAGAAAACAGGCAATAACAGCTTAAATTACAATGTGACTGATTTTAAGCTTTAGCTAATCACTTATTAGGATTATTAAGTGAAGCCAGAGGTTAGGCAAACTGATTTACTTTTGAATAGAGTGGTGGACCCTTTCTTAAATCTGATGTAGCTGAGTTCACATCCAAACTAGCTGGCATGGAGTTTAACTGAATAGGGGCATTTCTATACAACTTCTCAGCAGTTTTCTTGTTGGTAGAATCAAGAGTACGTCCTGAAAAAGCCTGGACATAGTTTGGCATTCTAATAAAAGCTAATTAGCAGAAGACCATAAACCTTAATAAATATGTCGTTAAAATTAAATTCTGGCTCAACTGTTTGCAGAAAATAATTATTTAAAGAAAGAAAAAAAATAATGCATGGGTGTATATGGTGCACCCTGGCTGCCCCCATGGGTGGAGTCAGCCCTAAGCATGTAACAATTAGTTGACCTCATCTGTCTGAAGGGGGTGCACTAATGGGGCATTCTGTTTGGTTGAGTATAACTCTATACAACATAACTAGAAAGCTAGTGTTAACTGATGGTCATCCACCCTTTTTTTTTTAATAGAAATACACATCCATGCTGTCTACAAGGAGCAGCCTAGTTACAGAAATGTAAGTTCTGGGTAAGCTATTAGATTTTGATGTAGTCCTATTAAGTGTTTTTAAGTGTGTTAATGAGCTGTTTTCTGTGGGAGAATGGTGCAAGGTTTGATTCACTCAGCTTTCACTGTCTACCTGCTCGACTGAGCATAACCAGACATCGCTCCCAGGCACAGTCTGAAAAAGGTCCATGGATATCAGTGCTCTACCCTGGAAAACAAATAAAAATAAATAAATAAGTGTTGGACTTCAGTACATTAACCTTGAACAAACTGCCACCACAAAGCTGTACCTGGATTCCTCAGTGAGTCAGCGCTATAAGTGATAAACAACTGTGATTGTCTGTGTACCTTAGCCTATCTGTAAATGGATATAATCTTTAATGGTGTGGTTTTGATCAATATTTATTCCCAGTTCTTTTTATTGTGTGAATCCTTAGTAGCTCATCCTTCATCACTTAGAATCAAGTAGCATGTCTTTGGATCTTTGGGGATTCTTAAAAAGCCCACAGTCTTTTAGCCAGAACTTCAGATTTGCGAAGCTCCTTGGGAGTGCTTTCTGTATCAGTGATTTACTGCAAACACAAGCATTATAACCAGCCTTGGAAACAGTATACTTGCAGTGATGCCTCAATTTATTTACATAAACTGAGAACATTGCAGGATGCAGTAGTAATATTAGGGGTGGCTCTTTATCTAACAAGGTCCCTATGTTGGCGGGTGTGTACTGTAAAATGTGAAAAAGGGCAGATGTCTTGAGATTTTAGGACAAAACGTATCTCCAGATGTGCACTAATACTTGAATGAAACAATTATTTTGTATCTGAAGCACCTTAGTATTACATGAAGCAAAAGAAACAATTCAAATTCAACAAGAGTGAGGTTTTATTTTAGCAAAAAAGGGAAAGCCCAGCCCTTTGCACGGGTTGTGGATATAGCTCGTCCTTCAAAATCTCAAGTTTTCATAGGAACTTCCATTTTAATTTGAAAATGTAGCACTATAGCTAATCCCCGAGGTACAAATGCTTTGGGATTTCTCTCATGCTTCTGCAAGAACCTAATTTCACTCCCTCATAGGATTGCACAGGTAATAACTCAGGTAAGCTAATGCCAATGTTGACAATCTACCTCAGTAGAGTGGGCACCAGTGTCAGATGCCTTCGTCAGACAAAGAATGAGAGCAGCAGCCCCCTTCCATGTACCACGATTAGGCATGAAATGAACAGAGTGACAAGGCCAATCCTGACACCATGTACATAAGCTGTTTTTGAGGAATGGGGTTTAACTGTATAAGCTTTAAGTCAATAGTATCAAACAAAGAAACAATGGGGTCCACTAATAGCCAGCACCAGTGTTTGCAGTATAATTTCTATAAGGTGGGTCTTCAGTCCTTCTGATTTGGTTGCTGTCACATGGATTTTGAGTGACTGGAGGTTAGGCAGCCAAGAGCTTGTTGCTGACTTTTGCTTATGGGACTTCATGTTTAGCCTGACAACACTGCTGTCAGCAGCAGAATGCTGCAGATGGGGTGAGGAAGGTTTCATTGCTGTAGTGCTCGTCCTTTTTCACCACAATTACATGGCCAATGAATTAACATATTTAAGAAAAGGGGTAGAGGTTTCAAGGCTTCATATAACAAAAATGACATTTGTTTTTCATCAATATTACCATATGTTAGTTTTCTGAAGTTAGTTCTGGTTAATTTTTGGCATATTTCCCTTTGTAATGCTGAAGCAAAATTTTATGTGAGGGTGACAGCAGATCCGTGGGAAGAGTTGATGAAGGATATTGATCCATCTCGTGAAAGATTTGTTAAAGGACAGTCATCTGCAGATCACTAGAAGTGACTGTTAAACCTTTGCTTCACGGGTAAAGAGGGAAGGTAGAGGGGGAAGCTGGGACTTGTTCTAATGAATATGCAAAAGACTTTTGATATGGTTAGATGGAATTTTGTATTCACCATTTTAAGGCAGAACATTTCAAAAGAAAGTTTGGGGCAGAGAATTTAAGCTTTGTATAAAGGCCTAGGGTTATACGTCTATGTAAATGGGGGGCCTGTCTGTTAGAGTAGTATTATGGGAAACATGATAGCAAAAACTGAAAAACAAATTTAGGGAAGATGGCCTTCAGTGAACCTGCAGTCTGCCCTTTTCACTTTTGTGTGTGATTATAGTTGATATAATTTGGGGGTGTGGAGGTCTCCCCCATATGAATATGTCCTGCCAAAAAAAAAAGGTTTTCAGGGTCAATGAAATTAACTTACAGCAATTTTTGTCTTGCAATATCTGCTGACCTTTTTCTCTGGCTCTCTTTTGGTTTGCCACGGAGAACTACCCCAACAAACAGTGAAACAGGGATGAGACAGGAAGGGATGCAGCAGTGTTAACATATATGTAGATGATTGTATGGTTTTGCTAGAGGATGTGAACGTGACAGCTGGAGGTATTGCATACCTTTTACAGCTTTGCAGAAAAATCAGAGCTGTAGTTTCATCCTGCTGCAACTTTGTATCTCTATTTATCATGTACATGATGTAGAGCTTTTCTCCCTGGGCATCCGCTGAAAAAGGACCTGCGTCCAGTTGGAATTTCCCGGTAAACAAATGTAAATAAATAAATCATCCAAAGATATTGGTGGTGATACGAACCAAGCAGGAAAAGAACAGATGTATTACTAAGATCTAAGGAGGGATAAGTATTTTGGTATTAAGGTGTATCCTTTGGGTGGAGACAAACTGGTTGGATTTCCAAGAGAGGATTAAAAGTATGTTGGATAGATGGTCAGGCAGGATGAGTTCTTCGATGAGCAGAGTGAACTTGGTGGGAGTGACGACACTGCAGTTTATGCCTCATTTAGCCTTACATGTTCCCATTAGTCCACAAGAAATTAGAGTGAAGCAGATATAAAGAGTGTGTGACAGATTTTTCTGGTGGGGCAATTAAGGAAGGATGGGTATCTGGTGGGGCAATTAAGGAAGGATAGGTAAGGGTGGGATCTAGCTGGGAACAACAGGAGGGGAGGTGGGATATGCCTTAGCTCAGAGGATGGGAGGCATGAAGAATAACAGCCTTAGATGGGTGTTATGGGAAATATAGGGAAGGGATGAGGAAAGGAAATGAGTCTAAAAAGTCAAGAAGGATATGAACAGGGATATTCAGATATTGGTAGAGAGGTGCAGGTGAAGGAAGTAGAATGTTGTTAGTTGAGTAGCTTCCTGAAAAGGAGGATACAGGGAATGCGGGAAAATATGGAGCATGAATGATCATGTAAAGGATGAGATGGCCTTTTATGCCAAACACAAGTCACCTCTGAGCAGTCTATATGAGACTAAGTAGAGGAACAGGGATTTTAGCCTATCTGTATAGGATAGGTTTTTGAGACCTTGGATTTTCCTTGTCAGGATCCTCTGTGATATCTCCATCTGCTGCATGTGCTTGGCAAGGTATATGCCGAAGGGGGCATTGTACTTGATAATGGGTCTGATAAGGGAGGAGTACGGGGATGTTATGACCTCCTTGTTTCTGGATGAAATACCCTTATTTATGAGGTGGGCCAGTAGAAAGCCTTCCATACAACAGAGGCAATGTAGTGGTCAAAAGTCAGGTTGCTATCAACCTGGGTGCCCCAAGTCCCTCAAAACTGATTGCTTGCTTAGTATATTGTTATTAATGTGATAATTAGTGGGATGCCATTTCCCCCAAAGAGGATAATGATGCATTTCTTGGCATTCAGTTTGATGCCATTCTTCTGGCACCAGTCATTAGTTTGGGTAAGGCCCTCTTGGAGGATATTCACATCACTAGGGGAATTTAAGACAGCGCCCAGCTTGGAGACATCTGCTAACTTGGTCAGCCACAGACCACTGGTTTTGGCTTGCACCTCAGAAAAGTATATCCCAAAAACAGCGGAGGCCCCAAGACCGATCTTTGGGGTACACCGCTCATTACAGGTCTACTACTAGAGGTGTCTTCCCCTGTTTTGACTGAGTGGGTTCCATCAGTCCGCCAGTTAGCTACCCATCTGGTAACATATAGGTTGATGCCTAGCTGGGAGAGTTTATCTGTTATGCCTGAGTGGGGAAAATAAGTACTACCTGCTATGGACTTAAACCCAAGACCTGCTACACACAGGGATGTAACTCTATCCATTTAGCTTCTTGGATATATGGGATCTTCTTGGTGCATTATGCCTTGTTATTATTGTTAATTGTATTAGTCTTGGTATGGTAAAGTCTCACAAATGCAGCGGAGAGTGAGGCAGCACATCTCCTGTGATTGCTTTGACCTTTTAGATATGCATCACTCCACTGACACTGTTGCAAAAATAGTTCAGGGATTTTTAATATGGACCTCAGACAGATGTTAAAATCTTGCCATGACTGGTCATTTGGACCTTAGACAGTTGTCAAAATATTGCAGTGATTGGGCGTTTGGACCTCAGACAGTTGTGAAAATCTTATAGTGATTGGGCATTTGGACCTCAGATAGTTGCGAAAATCTTACAGTGATTGGGCATTTAGACGTCAGACAGTTGCTAAAATCTTGCAGAGATTTGACATTTGGACCTCAGACAGTTGCTAAAATCTTGCCGTGACTGGTCATTTGCACCTCAGACAGATGCTAAAATCTTGCTGTGACTGGTCATTTGGACCTTAGACAGTTGTTAAAATATTGCCGTGCCTGAGCATTTGGACCTCAGACAGTTGCTGTGCTGACATTTCCTGAGGAGATATGGAAGATGTTTCACATCAGTGCTCATATTGTGCATACAGCAAGTGGTGGAAGGGTGTGGTTGTGAATGATTTACTTATAAACTGCTGCAAACTTTCCACGCAAAACACTCTAACATCTTGACTTCTTAAATTATATATATCCATCCCTACTTTCCTTAAGTTGTTAAGAAATTCTGCTTTCCATTCTGTGAAGTTCATTGCTTCTTTTACCAATGTAAAAGATTGATTAACAGTCCCAACTTAATTAACAGAGGAGCCGCACGGCCCTGCATCTACTCTTCATATATATTCTGAAAATCCTTTGAGTAATCCTGATATAGTTTTACTGAACATCTTTGTAGCAAAACTGCCCACAATAGTTGTTCCTTGCAGACATAATTTATAACTTGAAAAATATTTGCCTGGGTTTAGAAGGCTGCTTGGATGAAAGGTTTAATGTCCAGTGTGCTCGGTCTATGACTAATAGTTGAACAAATTCAAGTTATGGGAGAAGGAAGAGTTGTTTCCACAAAGAAATTGTGCTCAGTCCTTTCTCCCTTCTACCAGATTCACTAACCTAGGAATATTTCATGACTGATGATTTTATAGACCATCTAATTTGTATTTTAGCTGGTTTATTTATTTTGTTTACATTGTGTAAAATAAACAGTCTTTCCATTTGTGATAGCTGCACAGAAACCGCTGTCACAATGAAAACAATTTTTGAAGGCCACTTTTCTAATTCCACTTTATTGCTGAGTGCTGTTCTTTGATTTAGTGGCACCTGTAAAGATTTGTCACAGCAAAGCGGTCAGCTTATCAGCCATTTCCTCTAGGGAGATTACAGCATGTCTCTGACTATTATGGCTTTCCCTTCCATGCTGCTTTATTGTGTGGTGAATTGTGCAATGCTTTAGATGAAGATTCACACTCCTGTCTTTCAAAGAGAACAGAGGTTACTGTAAGCTTCCTTGAAGACCATCCAATTCTCCAGATGTACTTCTTAAATTTTTAGCAGGTTGATTAGGGCAGCTTTACCCCCACAGAACTGAAACAACCTGAAACAACCGATTGAAGTTTGTTACATTAAAGGCTTGTTCTGTTTCAATGTTGTAAGAGGACAAATTGTCGGGGAGACCGGAGTTTGATAAAATATTAATGATGCTTATATGTATGTGCGCGAGCGCACACGTGTGTGTGTGTGTATGTGTGTGTGTGTGTGTGTGTGTGTGTGTGTGTGTGTGTGTGTGTGTGTGTGTGTGTGTGTGTGTGTGTGTGTGTGTGTGTGTATGTGTGTGTGTGTGTATGAGTGTCAGTATGCTTATATACGTGTATAATTTGTGTGTGTGTGTTTACATCTATATCTATCTATATGTTTATATAAATAGATAGCTATAAATATATGAATACATACATGAGTTCCTCTGTAAAAGGCTGAGTGTATGTTTGGTTGACAGCTGTTTATTCAATCATTTGTGATCATCTAAGCAGCTGGCCTACAGCTGTCCGAGATTGCACAGTTCCTGGTGTTGTGGATTATGCCCTTACCCAATGTTTGCATGTTCTCAAAGTTTCTATATAATTAGCAGGGGGTAAGGGTGTTTTTTTTTTTTTTTTACTTGAGAATTTTGCATACTCAGAAGCAGTTTCCCAGCTTATCCATAGTGGTGTGCTGGCATTTTCTAACTTTTTGCATTGATGTTTTGAGTGTCAGTGTTGGGTGTATTCAATCTTCACTACAATTTCCCCTACACACACACACACACACACAAACACACACACACACACACACACACACACACACACACACACACATGAACAAGCGTACATACATGCTCACACAGAAATACACAGGCACACTCATTCTCGTGCACACACACACACACATGCACACACGCACACACACACACACACACACACACACACACACACACACACACACACACACACACTCACTCATACTCGTGCACGCACACACAAGTGAACATGCACACATATACGCTCACACACATGCAAACATGCAAACACAAATACACAAATACACTCATTTTCTTACACACACACACATCCACACAAGTGCATACACACACACACATGAACGTGTAAACATACTCTATGGGTAATGCAGATGTAGTACCATTAACTTACAGCATCCATTAATGTGAGCTGCTCTGCCACAATGTCTGATGAAAAAGTCAGGAAATCCTGTTCTTCCCTGAAATCTTGTGTTTCGTCTTTGTGCTCGCTGTGCAACAATATCTCATGGCCAGATGTAGGTAAGCCTGTGAATAAAATAGCAAAAATAATGCATTTCATTTTTTTTATTTTTTTAATGTAATATATAATCTTCTACAACAAAAGCAAGACTTTCCACTGTTTCTGTGTTCACCACACCAACAACAGGAAGTAAACATCTTGTTATGATGAACAAAGTGAGTCAATATGCAGGCTCTTGACAACAAGGCCTGGCTTCCTGTTCAGAAATTTCAAAGTATAAGGAAATCTTGATCAATTTTATTTATTTATTTTTACCTGGATTAGAGCACTGATCAATATGGACTGCTTTTAGTCTAAGGCTGGGTGTACTGTCTAGTTAAATGACTTCATCAAAGTCACTCGTCAGGCAAACAGAGTCCAAGAGACATTCTCTAGAATAAAAGTAGTTTATTATTATTACATAATCTTAATCCTCTGTAGTAACTGCTAGATGGCTCAAGGTGGCTTTTTCCACTGATCTTTTACTACTCTGCTTACAAGGAAGTGTAAATGTTCAGTCATAGCTGTTTATCAGCTGATTAGTGGGTGAATAAGATCTGTCTTGTATTTCTTTCAGCATGGCACACAGCGAAAGGCCACCACTACTTTTAACAAAATCCAAAGAATATTTAGCCTTCCCCACAACCTAATGCTTCCATCTAAGTTTATTATCACATCTTCGCACTCCCTTCTCCAGCTGTCCTCCAGTCTGTTTCACACATTAACCACAGGAGGGTTGCATAATACATGATCACAGCTGGAACACTTAACACAGTTTTCTAAGTGTCTAAACAGTAGCAAATTATGTTGATTTCCTGCCAAGTTACTTTTGATATTATTGTGTGGGATGAGAGAAAGGCTAAAGCTGTATGTAGGGGGTGTAATAAAATATGTAGTTCAATACATTTCAGTGGGTTTATGAATCATAACGTGGCTATTTCTTGCATATTTTACCTCATATCTTCAACACAACACTTTCATAAACATCTGTCAGACAAATGCAGTGAAAATGGGTCATTTTCTTTAAAAATGCAATTCTCTGGTTTGTGCTCTAAAATCATGCTTTGAAAAGGAATTAAAAGCATTCTCTTCATTTGCTCCCACATTGCGGTTACACAAAGATACAGCGCACAGTTAGATGAAGCCTATTTTGTAATTATCATCAGTAGTTATTAAAATCTGCAAATTCAGCTTTGCAACTTTGGCAGTTTTCAATATTTTAACTCAGATATATTCTTTATAGTTATGTTCCAATGCCATTTTCTAAGAGTTGTTGTTGCTTATCAAATTTTGACCATAATGTAATTTTAGAATCTATAACTATAAGTGCATACATGCATAGACCTTATGACCACAAGACAACTGCAGGTCGGTCTTGTTAGCTCAGACATCACAGCAACCCACAGCTGCACCACCATCCCTGCTTCTCCTTCTCTTTCATATGTCCCTTGACCACATAAATGATTCAGTGGCATTGAAGTACAGTGTCCAGTCTGGGATCTCATTATTGTTATAAACAACCATGTCTGTAAAAAAAAAAAAAAAAAACTTCAGGTTATTAGTTGTGTCCTTTCCTCCTTTCTGTGACTTTGTGCTACAGCGATACTCTCCATTAATAGCTTTATGGATCTGAGTTATGTTCCTCTTTTCCATCCTGGCCTCTACAAATATAGCCCCACTATGCCAAGTTCTCCTTCAGAGCTGTAGCTAGGCTTGTTGGTGCCATGGACAATATTCCATATTTTGTGTCCCCCAATGTGCAACTAACAAAAAATAAATCACCTTTCAGAGTTCCGCTAAGCAGCCATTTATGTATGTCCAGTAAACACAGAATGGCTCTTTCCTGATGCCTGTATAAAACTGTGGCAAAGAGTTCACCCATTAGAAGGAAAAAGATTTTCAGGCTACACAATGCATTATAAAGTTCTTTGTTAAACCTCTGTTGCTAAACAATAGCAAAGAGCTGTACTATCTATGCTTCTATCATGCATTCTATATCACTACCTCTCATTTTCCATTAATCCTACCATCTTTGGTTTGTACCCCTTATAACAGCTTAGGGCCCATTTCCTGTATAATCTTTAGAAAAGGGCACAGCACTCAAGTCATAGTCTTAGGAATGCCTCCTAGGGACACCCCAATGTCTCTGGAGTCTATCACTTCTGTCCTGCAACCCAACACTTTTTTTTTATCTTAGCTGCAGCCTATTTCTCCTTTTGTCCTTTCTGAATCATTTCCACTGTGACTATTACTCCTGACGGATTTTTCTGTGCCAGCTAATTGGAGTTTAGTCTCTTCCAGCTCACCATCAGATTACAGGTTAAGGCTTCCAAGATGGAGACCCCTACATTTGGCAGTGTTAAGGATCACATGCATAAGTCAATAGTACTGTAATGATAGGAGGTACTGCCAGCACAGCTAGCTGGAATTTTGTAAATAATTATATGTCATTTGAGAATATCAAACTGATTTATACAAGATGCTTGTGTTACAAATTTATTAGAACTGCATGTCATGTGTATATCAAATTGATCTGTATAAATATTTGGGCTGAAAAGGTATTTCTAAAGTGCTTGTGTTTGAAATGTATCCACAGTGTGCCCTACTGGAGAGAACAGAAATGTACATGCACTATTGTAACTGTTTAAATGTATATGTTTTAACAAAGGAAACTGGAAGATTACACCTCAGTGTAGTAAACATTAAAATATATCTGAAATTAAATCACTTAACTGGCTAGGCCATAAAGATGCTATATCACAGGTTTCAATGCAGCCAGAGACACAAAGTCTTTACTAGGGAGCATTCTGTGTTGTCTTTGGGGTGAGCTAATTACTACTCTGGAAGCATGGAGGTATGAAATTGTTTTATGACTTCCAGCACCTGCCACAGATCTGAACAAAATCTCTTGTGTGTATTTTTACAGGTAGGTGCTAAATCCTGCCAGCTTCCAGCAATAGGGGTTTGCAATGGAAACTAGAAGTCAGATGATCAGTACTGATGTAATTCTAAAAGCTAACCCAGAAATAAATATTTTAGATATTATTTTGAGAAGTCTCTTAGTGAGATAGACTATTCTGTTTGGGACCTGACTAGAGAGAGTGCTCATGTATTTCATCTTGCCTTGCCCAAGTAAGTTATAAGGGAATAGTATAATTCTCTTAGATTCAGTCATAAATATAGTGAAGCTTGGTTTAGATATTGTTTTTCTTTATTTTTCTGACTCTGTCCTTCAATGTTATTTGAAATATTTCCTGTGATTTTGAACTCTGATGTAACTGTGAATAGATATTTAGTATTGTCTTGTTTTTTTATTATTTATTATTAGATATATTTAAATTTTTCATTGTGGCTGATCTTTGTAGAGATACTTAAGTTTTAAGAGTATTTGCATATTTATTTGGTGACACTGTGTAGGCCACTCCTAATAGTCTTGCTCTTGGTCAAACTACTATTTGTATTAGTATTAATGCTACACAATATAATTGGACATCCTTTTGTTAAGGGCCTTAAAATAGCTGGTGAGGGGTTTTGGTGGGCAAAAGGGGGCATAGCTAGTAAACCTGTATCAGACTTCCCAGGTGTGTGTGTGTGTGTGGGGGGGCAAATCAAATCTCAAAGAGTGTGGGTGTCAGCTACTTGGGCAGGAACACAAAGCACTGGTTGGACAGAGAGAGAGTATTGGAGGACTTGGCTTTGAACCCTGGCTAAGGACTCAACTCTATAGCTTGCCAGTGAGGAGTTTTATTGGAGATCTGGAGAAAGAAAGAGGAACCAGCCCCAGACTGACTGTGTTCCCTGTGTGCTCTTACGGGAAATTGTGCTTGATGCAGAGAACTGCATCTAGAGATACTGTGTGCATATCTGCTATTCTCCCAGTGAACGTTCCCCACAGGTGCCAGTGGTGAGGACTGAGGCTCCTTGATTACTGGCCCACAGGTTGGGCATCACAAGTACCTTACAAAATGATCTGAAAATGGATGTGCACATACAATCCCACTGTCATTAGTAGAATTCCTAAAACATATATATATATATATATATATATATATATATATATACATATATACACATACACACGCACACGCACACATATATATGATATTCTTATAAATAGAAAAACTCCCAAATGTTGGTGTCATTAGCGCTAACACACAAAAATCTAAAAATAACATTGGTATGCCTTTACATATGCTCAGAGGAATAACTGATTCAGAGAATGCAACTTTTAAAATGTGCTTCTTGAAGGGGTAAGCCCACCTGCACCCTCAAGTAGGAGGCTACCCCCATATCTTGGTGGTGCAGTGGTGCAGCACTTAACATTGTTGCCTCACAGCAAGCAGTTCTCTTGTTTGGTTCTCAGCTGGGGTGCCTTCTGTGCAGAGTCTGCATGTCCTCCCTGCATTTGCTTGGGTTTCTTTGGGTGCTCGAGTTTCCTCCCATATTCCAAAGACATGCTTCTGGAGTGTTTCTCTCTAGGCCTCCTCTGAAAATAGGCACTTTCCTAGTCAGACTTTTCCAGTCAACAAATATTAAATAAATCTCCTACTTCTTACATATACTAACACCTAGATCGCACAATCCCCAGTGAATGGGCATATTCCCCAGTCCTAGCATTTATTTGATCTCGCACAACTGTAAACCATCTGTTTTGTTGAACAAAGTGTGTTGACAAAACAAAGGTTGACTTTAATTAATTTAGACCAAAATGAGTGAACCCACACACACAAACACACAGACACAGACACAAACACACACACACACACACACACACACACACACACACACACACACACACACACACACACACACACACACACACACACACACACACACACACACACACACACACACACACACACACACACACACACACAATGTATAAAGGGGTTTGGGGGGTTTAATGGTTAAGGTGTTTACCTCACCAAGAAAAGGTACAGGGTTTGATTGTCATCTTTAAAATGGCCCATAAAGGTAGCTAGCCTAGCACTTACCTATGAACCTGTATTTGAATGTCTGTGTTTTTAATATTTTGAAAGCAAACTGAAAATAAGTTATTTTTGCAAACTTGTGGAATTCAGTTCAAACAATTTCCATGATTCACAACATCACACATAGCAGCCGGATGATGTTTAGTAGGGGAACACATATGTGTAGCAGTCATTTAACACTAGAACTTCAAGAAGGCAGACATGGGGGGATGCAGAGAAGAAACACTCAAAAATAAGATGTGCAACTATATTCTGTAAATATTGCTGTGGCAATAATGTCTGTTCTATGACTTTGCAATCTGGGGCTAATAATATAGAATACATTAACACTTACTACTTAAAAAAGTTATACGCTGAATAATATACATCATGTTTTCTAAGGGAAATGATATGTCTGCAGGTAGTAGTGAGCAGCAATTTACAGTTAATGAGTAAAAATACTTTAAGAGGTGTAAGCAAAGACAAGAAAACTTCCACACTGGTATACACTATCTGTACTTTATTATGTTATGCCCTTGACAGTCATGTGGCAAGAGTAGAAAAACATCTGACAGGACAGCATGGGTTACTTAAAGTCATATTTACATTAAATACTTATTTTATATAAAATGTAGTCGTGGTGCTGCAGTAGCGTTGTCGCCTCACAGTAAGATGTTGTCCTGTTCGATTCTCAGCTAGAGCGTCTTCTGTGTGGAGACATGCGTGAATGGGCATACCTTCATTGAAGGTTGTGCGTCAGGGCCGGCAACTCAGCACGTAAAAATCTACTGCCAATCATTAGCAGACCGGAGTTCTGCTGTGGCGACCCCCAACCCGGAAAAGCCGAAAGACACAACAACAACAACTTACTTTATATAAAATATGACTGGAAAAGCTTTACCCCTATGAAATTCTCAAAATGGCAGAGACTGAAGGCAGATGCTGCATTCAGTTTCATGTCTTTGCATATGATCTGTCAATATCAACTATCACTTGTCAGTTCATTCTGCTAGCCTCGTCCCACCCAAACATAGTGAAAACCTTAAACCATGGGGGAGAAGATGTCTAAGATGACATCTTTGATTAGTTTAGCAGAACTGTTTTGAAATAAATCGAGAGTGGAAATTAAACCAGAAGGGACAAAAATCAGACAGCAACTGAATGTGCCAAAAAATAAATAAATAAACAAAAACAACAGAAAGAATATAAGGAAAAGAATAAGAATTAGATGACAAGAAAATAAAAACTGAAAATAGCACAAATACAGTGCCCAGTTCAGAGCTCTCCTGGAACAGCCTCATGTTGACCAACCACAGGAATGGTTAAAACAAGGTGAACTGAAACCAGAAGATGAAAGGCCAGGGATAGTGGACCATGTACACACTGATCTGCACATCATGTACTGCTGGTGTTTAGTGCATTTCTTTACAATTTAGATGTAGCTCAGAAGTACTGGAAATAGGAACCATGAAGTATTATGAAGAATGATGTTTGTATCACATAGGATCATCCATTACCAACAGTTCAAAACATAGGTGTGAGAAATCTGATATGGTACTCCATGAAAAAAGACAAAGGTAGCACTGATCATTGAAACTGCTACACCCAGTGATTACAATGTCTGATGTACAGAGTGACGCAAAGTCATAAAATACCATGATTTGATCTGCCTTTTACAAACCCGAACTGGGTGGGGTCCAAAGTTTGGAGATTACCAATGTTTTTGTTTATAAGTTCCATGATGATACGTTCCATGGCCTTGCAGACCAGATTCATCAGGCTAATGTGGCGGTAGTTCCCAGTGTCCATGGTGGATCCCCCTTTGTGGAGTGGGATAACTGTCACTGTGTGCCATTCAGTGGGCACAAAGCCTGAGGTGAGGCTATGACTGAACATGATACTTAGGTGGGGTGCCACTTGGTTCTGTAGTTCGTGTAGAATGCAGCCTGGGATGTTGTCAGGTTCCATGGATGCTGTGTTCTTGGCTTTGGAGTTTTGGTTTTGTGGTTTTTACCTGTGCAGCCATAATTACAGGAACTTTGCATTCTTCCGGTATAGAGATGGGCCCTTTAGGGGTGAGAGGGGGGTAAAGTTAGCACTGAACCTATCTGCCAGGATGTTGGCAATATCAGTTGATTCTGTATATTGAGTGCCATTGTGCTGTAACTCAGAGCAGATCTGAGTGTTGCCATTGAGATTCTTGACATAGCTATAGAATGCTTTGTGGTTGTCTTTAGAAACAGTGTCGATTTTGTTTTCATAACAAGCTTTGGAGGATTTTATGAGGGATCTTAGCTTCTTACTGAGGCTGACCAGGGAGTTCCTTCAATCATGGGATTTTATTCTTTTTTGCAGCAGTTTCTTTCTTCTTTAATAGAGTTTGTTTATGCCAGGGGACGCTTCCTTTTTTTGGAGGATAGCATCTTGGTTCTGTTAGGGATAGCATGATCCATGCACTTGTGTAAGTGCTTATAAAGTGCATTTGTGTAGGATTCAGCAGTCATACCTCTATTGTCTGTCTGCATGGGTGTCATGAAGTTTGCCACTTCTGTCTTAAGAAGCGTGAAGTTGGCTTTGGAGAAATTTTTTATGGTGGTTTCCCTAATGGGGGGTTGGGTTGGGATGTGGATGTCTAGGGTAATTAGCTTGTGGTCAGATCTGACCAATGAGGAATTGACCTCTGGTGTGGAACACCGGTTGCCCATGTTGGTAATGACCAGGTCTAGGATATTGCTGCCCCTGGTGGGGGTGTGGATAAATTGATCCAAGTTGTTGGAATTTATGAATTCCAGAAAACATTTAGCAAAAGAGTTGGTACATGAGTAGTTTTCCCAGTTAATGGTGGGGTAGTTGAAATCGACCATTATTTGGGTGTTCAGTTGTACCATAATATTTTCCAGTGTATCAAGAAATGAGGAGTGGGAATCCTGAGGCATGGTGGGGGATTTGTAGCAAGCTACAGTTTGGATTGCAATCTTGCCCAGAGTTAGGTGCACTTGGATAATCTCGGATGCATTATGCTGAGCAACTAGCCTGGAGATGTGGATATCCTTAACGAATATGGACACACCTCCGCCTTTAGTGTTTCGGTCCAGGTTAGGTGGCAGAAAGGTGTGGTATGAATTATAGCCTGGTAATGCAAGGTTGCTGTCTGGAGCCTTGAACCAGGTCTCTGTCACTGCACAGATGTCGATGTTCTCCATTTTAAGGAGTGCCTTGAGTGAGTGCATTTTGAGGTTTAGACTTCTAGCATTGAGTAGTATTACCCTCACATTTTGCTTGCTTGTACCTGTTACGGTGGTGAATTTTTCATTTGAACTTTGCCTAAAAAAGGTACTATAGGGCTGGCAAGAACCATCGCCAGTATCCGTAATCCCAAGTGCGACAGGTGCAGGCCATCTCTGGCAAAGCATTGTGGTCTGTCAATCATGTCATCCCAGGCAGACAGATACTGGATCCCCTTAGAATGACACCAGAAGCTTAGCCAATTGTTGAAGTCAATCATTTTGTCCTTGTACTGTGATATCATTCTGGGTGATGGCAGGATGCTACTCAGGGCAAGGGTCATACCTTCTTGGGCTAGAAGATCGGAGAGGTCCTTCATGTCTCTTTTAATGTAGTCCAGGCAGGTATGTCTCAGGTCATTCACACCAACATGGACAATGACACAGTCATATTTGTACTTGTTGTGGAGTGACCTGAGTGCGTGCGTTTTGTGGTGGATCCTAGCACCTGACAGTAACTTTCTCCTTGTTTAGCCTGGTGAGTGGAACATCAGTGTGCCTGTCTATAGAGTCACCTATGACTAGAGTGTTGGGTACGTTGTTATGCCTTATGGGCTGTGGTTGGGTGGCACACTGAGTTTATGGGCTATGTGTCATTTGGGTTGTGTTGGAGGGTGGAGGTTGCTTGCACTTCTGCTTTGGAGGTCTCTGTTGCTTGGGCAGATTTTTATTGAGAGCCTCCATGAATGTAAGTGTGTGTTTTGTGTTTCTATGTGTGTGTTTTGGTGGTGTAGGTTTTGAGGGACTATGTGATGAGTGTGGTATGGTGCAAGTGTTTACCCTCTCCTCTTGATTGTCTAGTCCAGTCTTGGGTGAAGAGAGCCTTGCTTCCAGTTTGGCTATATAAGTGCATCTCTCACAGATTGTAGTGTTGGTTGGTAGGAGGAGACGGTTGTCTGTGTACATGAGACAATTGCAGCATTGCCCCAAGGTGCCCTGATTCATCAGGTAGACAGGAGAAAACACCGGGTGCTGACCCATAGACATGGCTGGATAGGTGCTAATTTATTAAGTACTAAAAACTGTTTTCCTCTAGACAAGTGAGGAAAGTTGAGTGCTGTAGTAATTTGTAGCTTATTTAGTGTTTACAATGAGTTCTGAACAAGTGCTGAGCTCAAAGAAACAGATTTGAGTGCTAAAACTAAAAAACTAGCTAGCTCTAAGGGAAAATTTGAAGAGCAGACTTTATGGTGGCGGGAATATTTTAACCCTAGCTATGCGGCAATGCATAAAGTGTACTTTTTTAATATAACAGTAGCAAATGAGCAAACTGATTTAAACAAATTAACCAATTAACCAATAAAAAGCTAAAAACAGTGCCCCGTTCCAGCAGTCTTCGATCAGACAAATTCCAACTGCACACTCCTGCCAGTAGGGTGCAGGGGAACCTTCTCTAGAAAAAGATGGCCTGGATTAGTGCTCACATTATACAAACAAAGCTAGATTCAGCTGGTCTGAATCTAGTCTTGTGCTACTGCAAACAAGGCATACCAATTTTAGAAAGAAACCGTTCAAATAAGCAGACACAACTAGAAACTCCCAGCTCAGAAGGGCAGAATCTACCCTCTCCTCACACAAGAGTGCAGATCACACCTTCTTAATGTAAAATAACTGGCCCTTAAACCCAGTGCTTAAACCAGAAATAATACACTTTTAGAATAACAGACACTAAGCCTTCAATCAGCAACTCCCAACTTAGAAGGATGTAATCTACCTGTTCTGCCACAACTGGTCTGAAGCCCAAGTGTTTAAACCAAAAGCTTAGAATAACAGTTACAATTTAATCAGGCTCCTAACAAGCAGTAATAAATGCAGAAGAATAAATTCAATTAAGTACTTTTAAGAACAGGCAGCAAAAGCAAAATAAGTAATAAAGTAGGAAGAAACACAAATACAGTAAAAGCAGATGAATAAAGTGCATTTTTTATAACAATAGAAAATGAGCAAATTGATTTAAACAAATTACCCAATTAACCAGTAAAAAAGCTCAAAACTGAGCCCTGTTCCAGCAATCTTCAATCAGACAAGTTCTAACTGCTCACTTCTTCCACTAGGGTGCAGGGGAATCTTCTCCAAAAAAGATGGCCTGGATTAGTGTTCAAGTTATACAAACAAAGCTAGATTCAGCAGGCCTGAATATAGTCTATGCTACAGCAAACAAGGTGCACCATTTTCAGAAAGAAACAGTTCAAATAAGCAGGCACAATAAGCCGTTAAACAGAAATTCCAAGCTCAGAAGGGCAGAATCTAGCCTCTCCTCCCACAACAGTGCAAACCACAAACCTTCTTAATGTAAAATAACTGTCCTGAAGCCCAAGTGCTTAAACCAGAACTAATACACTTTTAGAATAACAGACACTGAGCCTTCAATTAGCAATTCCCAACTTAGAAGGAATGTAAGCTACCTGTCCTGCCATAACAGTGCAGACCACAAACCTTCTTAATGTAAAACAAATGGTCTGAAGCCCAAGTGCTTAATCCAACAAACTTAGAATAAGTTTTAATTTAATCAGGCTACTACCAAGCAGTAATAAATGCAGCAGAATAAGTACAACTGAGTACTTTTAAGAAGAGGTGAAAGCAAAATAAGGTAATAAAGTAGGAAGAAACACAAATATAGTAAAAGCAGATGAATAAAGTGCATTTTTTTTGTAGTAAAGTGCAAGGAGACAGGGAGTGGGTTGGCCTTCTCAAATGTTCTCTCTGTCTTAAACAGAGCAAAAACTAGACTGGGAGTGGTGTCCCAGATCAAATTTACAGTAGTGGAGGGCAACTGCAAAGCCGCCAACTATAACACCACCACAAGAATAGGGTGAGAGGGAGAGGGAAAAAACAGTTTCAGGACAGATGAAAACAGAAAGCAATGCCAGAATATATATAAAATAATTCAGTCAGGCAAAAAATATTTCAGCCAGGCAAAATTAAGTTAACAATTAAATAGACAGAAAAATAAAATGCAGTACTATCTTTAAAACTGTAAGTTAGTACTTCACTTCAGCTTCTAATACAGTTGATTCTAGCCAGCCAAACCACTCAGACATTGAGCAGAAAATAAATTCCCAGCTATGTGGCTAACACTTAAAGCAGAGAGAAACCCTCTAGGCTAAGAGTTAAATATTGAATAACAAAGAGGTGAGAACAGCAATAACCCCCTCTAACTGCAGAGGGACAGACAGACCACAATATTCATAGGTTCATAAGTTCATAGGTAGGAATTAGGCTATCGGCCCAAGGGCCTAAATAAGCATAGCCAACAAGGTTCCCTGACTTACGCTACCCAAGAAAGTTAATTTCCTGCGCCCCTGTCGAGCAGAGCCACAGAAGTGATCCCCAGGGTGTATTTCCTATTTCCCATCCACTCATCAAGATTTTTCTTGAAGAGTGCTAATAAGGAACTTTGCTTGACATAGATGGGTAGCTTGTTGTAGAGTATAGGACATCTCTGGGACAGGAATCTATCTCTCCAGTATGTCCTGTTTATTGTGATGACAAGGTTTAGGTCCCTAGAGCATGTAGCTCAGAGGGATTGGGATTTCTTAAGGTGTAGCATGTCCAACAGCTCTGGGTTTGACATAGCTTTATATGTTAGGCAGAGATCTCCTCAGAGTAGGCGATATGCTACAGAGTAAAACTGGAGTTTTTGAGACAGTTAGTGTAGAGCATCTGTTTGAGGCCAGTAATCCTCTTTGTGAGGTATTTCTGTGGCCTTTCCAGCTGCTGCAGATGTCTTGTAAGGTACACTCCAAAAGGGGCATTGTACTCTAGAATGGGTCTAATGAGTGCCGAGTAGAGGGGAACAATGACCTTTTTTTTCCTGGATGAGAACCCTTTTGTGATGAGGTGTGCCACATAGAAGGATTTCCTGACTACTGTGGCAATGTGATTATCAAAGGAGAGACTACTGTCCACCTGGGTCCCAAGGTCTCTTATCACACATTCAGCATTAAGTAGACTGCCGTTTATGTGGTAGTTCATGGGTACAGAGTTTTCACAAAAGGGGATGACAATGCACTTTTTGGCATTGAGCTTGAGGCCATGCCTCTGACACCAGGCATCTGACTCAGTGAAACCCTTCTGTAGGATGCCCACATCATTTGGGGACTTGACTATGGCTCCTAGTTTGCAGTCATCTGTAAACGTCACAGCCAGAGGCCTTCTGTGTTTGCCTGTACTTCAGAGAAGTAAATACCAAACAGGAGAGGTCCTAAGACTGAACCCTGTGGTACTCCACTTGTCATGGGTTTGAAGTCAGATTTAGCATCTGCAACTTTTACAGTGTGGGTTCTGTCAGTCATCCAATTGGCAACCCATCTTGTGACATAGGGATTTATATCTAGTTTATTGAGTTTAGCTATAATTCCAGAATGGGGGATGGTGTTGAAAGCCTTGGTGAGGTCAAGATAGGCAGTGTGAACCACCTTACCCTCATCTACGGCTTTGGTGACTGCCTCAAAGAAGTCAGTCAGGTTCAGAAAGCATATGATATGCGTTTCACAAACCCGAACTGTGTGGGGTCCAGAGTTTGGAGGTTACCAATGTCTTTGTTTATGAGTTCCATGATGATACGTTCCATGGCCTTGCAGACCAGGCTCATCAGGCTAATAGGGCAATAGTTACCAAGATCAGTGGTGGCTCCCCCTTTGTGGAGTGGGATAACTGTTGCTGTGCACCATTCAGTGGGCACAAAGCCTGATGTGAGACAATGATTGAACATGGTGCTTAGATGGGGAGCCAGTTCATTCTGAAGTTCATGTAAAATGCAGCCTGGGATGATGTCCGGTCCCATGGATGCTGTGTTTTTGGTTTTAGAGAGTGCAGCTTTTACCTGCATAGATGTGATTACAGGGACTCTGCATTCTTCCTGTATAGATATGGGCCCTTTAGGGGGTCGGGGGGGGGTAAAGTTAGCACTGAACCTGTCTGCCAGGCTGTTGGCAATATCAGTTGGTTCTGTAATTTTCATGCCGTTGTACTGTAACTCAGAGCAGATCTGGGTGTTGCCATTGAGATTCTTGACATAGCTATAGAATGCTTTGTGGTTGCCCTTAGAATCAGTGGCAATTTTGTTTTTGTAGCTATATTTGGAGGATCCTATAAGCAATCTCAGCTTTTTACTGAGGCTGACCAGGAGCTCCTCCACTCATGGGATTTTACTCTCTTTTGCAACAGTTTCTTCCTTCTGTTGTAGAGTTTGTTTATGGCAGGGGACCACCAGATTGGCTTCCTTTTTTTGGAGGATAGCGTCAATGAATCGGTAGTCAAGAAAAATTGGCTTTATTTTCTGATAATATTAGTTAATAGCTGATAAAACCAGAAAGGGACATTTCAGAGTTGTGGAACATTCTAAGACAGTTTCAAGTCTTTTTGGGATACAAAATACAAAAAAAAAAGGCAATAGCTGTACATTATGTACTCACACACTAATTGGTTCAGCAGTACCCATATTTATTGGAACATTATAAAATGAACTACTTAGGAGTATGGATTAAAAGGGATTCTGTTATGGTACCTAAGGATATGTGGTAAGAGATTAAACAAATGATAGTACTACAAAAACTATGAAACTGAAAGTGGTGTTTTATAGATATGGACAGCAAGATATAACCAGTGAAAATGTATTTTGTTCCTTTAGTTTTATACACAGGTAAGGCATATTTTTATCAACCAGAGAAGAAGTTGAGGATAGAAATTAATAAAGAGTTGAAGGGTTTTATCTGGAAAGAGAAGAGGGCAAGAGTCAAGTGGGATAAACTGATCCTTCCAATAGAACAAGGTGGTTTGGGATTACCTAATTTAAACGGGTATTTCAGAGCTATGTGGATGGTGTTGAAACAGGGGAAGCTCAAGAAACAAAGAGAGACTCGGATTTTAGATGCAGATCCTTAAGGAGAATAATGCTAACCATATAGAATATTATATTCAAAAAGTAGCAAAAAGTATTTTAAGATGGAAGCCAACAGGAAGAATAGAGAAAGGGGATTCTGCCGATAGGGATGATGGCAGTTAGGGGTACAGAGAATAAGCAAAAGGGGGCTGGAATTTACTGTAGAAAACTAGCAAAGGAATCAAGGTACTGGGAGCAAATAACTGGAGAGGGAAAGGTAATAAAAAGGGAAGAGACCAAAATTAAATTGGACTGCAAGCTATAGATTGACTTCCCTATCACGGAATGATAACAGAGTATAGGCAAACAGAAAGAAATAGTGGGATGCTAAGTGAAATACCATCACTGGTTTCTGCTAAAAATTCTTTTTTAGTAGAATTTGGAACAGAAGCTGCTGTTAAAAAAGGTTAGTTAGTAGGGTATATAAAATGCTGCATGATAACAGTAGGAATCAATCAGTGGAGGTTAGAAAGGATTGGGAAGAGAGATTGGATAACAATTTACAAAGAAATAATGGAAGGATATATGTATGGCTCCCAAATATGCAAATAAGACTAGATGATTTAAGATCTTTGCTTGGAAGTGTTTGTGTGGGTATTTTTATACCCCAAGCAGACTCCAAAGAATTTTTCCTCAGGTATATTGCAAATGTTGGACATGTGATGGGGAAGGAAAAAGTAACTGGGAACATATTTTTTGTGAGTGTAATGAGTTGGCAGACTTTAAAAATTCCCTGCAAACTACTCTATCTGAAATACTGGGTGAGCAAATTTGTGTAACTAAGGAAATCATTTTTTGAGCTGTGATACAGTATTGGAGTTGCCTAGAAACAGTAAAGGCTTGCTAAGTTTAATTCTGATGGCTGCCAAAAAAGTCATTACTAAAAAATTTAAATCAAAGTCTAAACCGACTGAACTAAAACTAGCAAATATAGTAATAGTGATAAAATGGGTCTATATTAGCTGAACGAAAACTGGATTGTGCGAATCCAGTTTGAGTGACACCGAAATCACGAAAACCACATATTTCGAAAGTGGTAAATTAAAAAACTACCAGATGAAAACTGTCACTAACTGTTTTATGCAGGGGTTCAAGCCTCCCTGCATCCCACACCCCCACTACTTAAATATACCAACTCCGAGATTGCACTCCATTGAAGTAAAGGGAAGAATTCCCTACCGCAATCTCCATTCATTCCTGCGATAGTTCCAATATTCGCACTTTTGGTGTCGCTCAAACTGGATTCGTGCAATCCAGTTTTCATTCAGCTAATATAGACCCTGATAAAACAGTGGGATCTTTAGAAAAGGGTAGGAGCAAGTTACACAAAAAAAAAAATAGAAATTGTGGGAACAATACATGCAAAATAATGTTTTGGAGGAGGAATGATGTTTAAGGGAAGACAGGAATTGAATGAGCTTTGCAATGTTTGAATGACTGGATTGATTATAAGTGATGCATAATGTTTGCAACTGAAATATGTAAGTATGGTTTGGTGTTGATTATATAAATGTATGATTGCCTTTGTCATAAGTGAAAATTTAATAAAGGTGTTTCTAGTTAAAAAAACAATAAAGATGCACTCACACTTAAAAATGATAGTCCTTGAGTGCTGGAGATGTAATAAGGAGATAGATCAAGTGTATCTGGGCTTGGGGTTTAATAATAAGACTTTTGGAATTATCAAAAATTTCAACATTAGAGGTGAGAGATAGTTGCTGAGAGAAAGGGGTAAGTCTGGTCGGCCTTGCTTAGCTCACTACCATCATGACCCTTATAAGAAAAGACAACTTAGGAAATGATGTTGATGAACTGCAATATACTAGCCATGCTTTTTACTAGTGGAGCTGTGCTTCTAGAATTTCTCATCTTGACATTACTTTGGTTACTAGTATAAAAAGACATTTGACCAGTATGGGTTATGGCGTCTTCTTCAGTAGACTGCAATCCCTCTTGCCTAACTTTCATGTTGCCGAGATGGCACCACCGGCAGACAATGGCACCGAGGACCTGGAATACTGACTTTTCACTCCAGTTTACTAACCGCTTGGCCACCTCATTAGTAAGGGCATCTCTAACCCAGGGACAAGGTGGTCATAACATCCCTGTATTCTTCCCTTATAAATACCCATTATAGAGTACAATGTCCCTTTCGGCATGTATCTCACAAAGCACATACAGCAGCTGGAGAGACCACAGAGGTTCCTCACCAGGAGAATCCAGGGACTCAAATATCTACCCTACACAGGTAGGCTAAAGGCTCTGTCCCTCTACTCAGTCTCCTACAGACCCCACAGAGGTGACCCCTGTCTGGTATACAATGCAGTTTCAGACCCTGCCTTGATGGGACTGCTGCATATCCGCAAGTCACACTCCACTCGAGTAACCTGCATGCGCGACCTCAACCTGGTCTTTGACATCAGTAGGACTTGTTGGTGGGACAGATTTGTGTCCCAGAGACTCTCCCTTCTGTGGAATAGACTCCCTCTCTACATTAAGCAGAGTACCTTATTAACCCCTTTTAAGCACAACCTGGCTAACTGGATGGGGAACAGAAAATACACCCCTGGGATTCCACCTGTGTCTCTGCTGGACAGGGGCATCAGGTGCTGACTTGTTGGAACATGGGCTAAATTCTTGGCTTGGCTGGTAAGTGCCTCAGGGCTAATAGCCTAGTAACTTCCTATGATCCTATGAGAGTGTGTGTCAGTGTTTGTGTTTTAGGGTAGGGAAAGGGTTATGGAAGAAGATGAATTTAGTGTCATGCATGTGTGCTTCTGGTGCGATGTGTGCCTGAGTGTCTTATTTAGCAGTAGATTAACGTGTAGGGTTGGGGTTAGGGCAAAGTATAAGGTTAGGGTCAGCATACTTTAGTAATATTTTGTGGGTAGCATGGGGAGCATTTCATTTGACTCCAAAAATGACCCCTGGACTACCCTTTATCCAAAAGGCAGTGGCCAAGCCTGGATTTTCCTGATGGAAGAAAAATACTCTGTGGGAGGCATACCACCTTTCTAAAATAACAAATGTCATTGTCACATGGGAGTCTGGAGTAGGTAATAGCATTTTTTCATGGTGCTAAATGTTTTTTCCGTTAAAAGTTTATTAAACTTTTCTCACCAAATCTATATTCAGTGATATATTTTAATAAGTCATAATGCGGCTGCTGTAAAGTTATCATCATTTGGGCATTTGCTAAGTATAGGCCCCTGTCTTTAATATGTGTCCCCTGAACTGGGTACCTTGGCCAAAGGTTGTGGCCTGCCTAGTCAAGTCAGTTTTCATCAAAAATAACTATCTAAGCATGTCTTTTACCCATCCAGAAGACTTCAAACATAATAAATAGGTTCTGAGGATACTCATAGCAGTATGGTGATAAAGGCATATCCCAGATAAAGAAGATATTATAAGGTGGGTAAGCATCTCCATATGCCATGTAGGGAGTTTGTCCCTTTACTGCCTTTCTTAATATACCTTGGATAAGGTTAAAAATGGTGTAAGTCTGAGCCTGTTTGTGAAACCATTCAAGTCAGCAAATATCTTTTTGGTTTTGTTTTGATTTGGGGAGAAAATTAATTTATTAAAAAAAAAACAATCATTCATTATCTGGTGAATACTGAAAAGGTTATTATGATTTTCCTAATAACTACCGGAGTAATTTTCACTTATTGCCACAAGAAATGCCTGTGTATTGAAATAAAAATTTGCTTCCAAGACAACAATCATTAAATACATAAAAGAAACTCTGCCCACATAGAAGCTTTACCATTTGTCTCCTGTTCAGCTCTGCTACTTTCTTGAAGTTTCTGCAGGAGTTGTTCTGTCTTTTGCTGCAGCGGTGTTCCAGGGAAGTCTTGCTTCACAAGCATTCTCAGTTTTTGTAGAGAAGAATGTGGTGGGTCCTCCTGAAAATCCACTGTGTATTCTTCCAGCCACAAGTGAAGAATAAACATCAAAGCACTGAAAAAAGATCAGTAAGAAAGAAAAAATGTTCATCATACATGTTGATGCTTGTTGCAAGTTGTTATTTCTCTAGTGTCTTTAGAATGCATAACATAATAGATTATGTACAAGAGGTCTGCAGTGAGCAGTTACAGTGTGTAGAAGCTAATTATCTAGATGGTTCTGGTCTAGGAGTAGAAACAGGAAAGCTGATTTACTGTGATAGGAGTGGTGAAATAAACAAGGGTTTGCACACTCAGGAAGAAGGGGAAATTCCCATGTTTGATATCATTGTAACAAGGTTCATTTATGATGTAACTGAGTATTGTTTTGGTGATTATGACTAAAATGGCATATCACTAGATTAGTCATTTTATATAAGTGATAGCTAGGAATGCTATTTATTCAGAGGGTCCATACCTCTGCACCTTGAATATTAGAATGCCAAGTTCATCATCATCATCATCATCAAGCCCTTTTTCCATTTTATACATGAGGTTGGGGTCTCATGTCAACTGTCTCGATTCAATGCCACTCTCTTACCTTCTTCAACAGCCATGCTCAATTGTCGCAGGTCTTCTATCACACAATCTATCCATCTCTTTGCTGGATACCTTCTTTTACTCTTGCCTTCTTTCTGTCTGTCCTAAATCTTCTTCTTCACCAGACTGTCTTCTGCTTTTCTGCACATGTGCCAAAAGCATCATAATCTGCTCTCTTTAACATTCTCTGCAACTGGCGCTACCTTGGCTTCTGCTCTGATGTTCATATTTCTTCATCTGTCCGACAGTGTGCATCCTACCACCCATCTCAGGCACTCCATCTCCATCACCTCAAGCTTCCACAACTGTTTTGCTTTTAGGTGCCCAGGTTTCTGTACCAAACAACAGTAGTAGTTGCACACCTTACTTTTCAGCTTCTTTGGTATTCTTCTGTCACACATTATCCCTGACACTCTGTGCCTGTTAGCTGTAGCCCCTCTGACTTTACCTTTAACATCTTCATTCAGACTTCCCTTCTCCTCATCTACCTTTCCAGATACTTTAAGCTGTTAACCTGTTGCACTATTTCCTCTCTCTCTCTCAATTTAAAGCTTTTTCTGATTTCACCAATTTGTTGCCATTACATCTGTCTTATCTGTACTCAGTTTCGCCTTCAGTTTTGCATTCCATTCCCTTATGCTTTGCTGAAGCTCTTGCTCAGTCTGCCTGTAATGCCACATTATCTGCATACAGCAACTTTGTTAATCTGTCTCCTTCAACCTGTTTGCTAATGTTGTCCATCATCAGTATGAACAGCAGTGGGCTCAGAGCTGAACCCTGATACATACCCACTCCCAATGGGACCCCTCTGTGAGTCTGAACACTATTTGTACTTGAGTCATTGAGTCCTTGTACATAGCCTACACTAATTCCTTGTACATAGCCTACACTAATTCCTTGCACATAGCCTATACTACTTCAAACCACCACAGGACTACCCAAATTAGCTTTCATGGAACCTTGTCATATGCTTTCTTCAAGTCTAGGAATGCCCAGTTGGACTCTTTCTTCATCTCTAGCTTCTTCTCAACTATCTGTCTCACTGCAAACATCAAGTCATTTTTGTTGCCTTCTGATTTAAATCCAAACTGCTCATCTCCCATCTTACTTTCTACTACTCTGCATACTCGTTTATCAGTTACCCTCTCCAGAACTGCCATGCAGCATGACAGGAATTTGATACCTCTGTACTACCCACAGTTGTGGATGTCTCCTTTGTTCTTGTACACTGACACTACTATGTTTATTCTCCAGTCATCTGGGATATGCATTTATCTCCATACAGTTATGAGTACCTTCAGAAGCCATTTATTCCCCATCTCACCCAACATCTTGATTATATTCGCTGTGACCTCATCTGATCCTGCTTCTTTCCCTAATTTATTTTCCTTAATGCTGTTCTTACTTCTTCCAGGGTGGGCTTCTCTTCATCTTTCCTCATAGACTGTCAGGGGCAGTACAGGTCATCTTCATTCAGAAAATGTGGACTGGTGAGCAGGTTGTTGCTGGCTTACCTTATGAAGAGCACCTGACTATCTTCTTTATCTTTCTGTCTTTGTCTTGCAACCTGATAAGAGTTTCTTTGTGCCATCTACTTAGTCATTCCCAGAAGCTAATAGAGTGCCTTCGGTGCCTTCTTCTTTTCTACTGCAACTCTACTCCTAGCCTCTTTGTTAGACAACCAGTATTCCTTCTTAGCCTTGTCCATCTCTTCTATATCCTATTTTGTCTTTTAATTTTTTACATCGCATAAACACATTACACTTTTTCTTTCTTTTGATGGCTTCATTGTATTCTACTTTCTACCACCAGCTTTACTTATGCACCTTACTTTCACACCTGGCTCAGCCACCTCTCTATTTCCAAGTCTTTACACATACTGTTTTGAGGCACTGCCATTCTTCTTCAACTCCACCTATCACCTCCCAACTCCACCTATCACCTCCTCTTTTTCACGTGCTAGAGCCCTGAGTAATGCATTCAACTCATGCTTTCTCTCCAGTCAACTTCCAGGTCAACAGCCTGGTCTCTGTTGAGCTTAGAGCCTTCTCTGACCACTGCTTGCAGCTCAGTGTGGACACCAGTGGCTTATGCTGTGGGCTGACTGTTTTACCGGGGATTTGCAATCATTGATTCTACCCCAGTGGCCTTTCCTTACTAGAAGGAAGTCTACCTGAATTGCATGTTGGCCACTTTTGTATGTGATCCTGTGACTGTCTTTCTTTCTTTGCCATGTGTGTTGTCCACCATCAAGCCGTGGACTCCAAATCAGTTACAGAGAAATGCATATCAAATGTATATCAATACATATTTTGTGTAAGAAAGAAGAGACATGGCTGAAGTATCTGTTTCTGAGAACTTAACAGAATACTGGTTGTAATCTCAGGTTACACTTGTAAATGTATTCTACTGTCAAGGGACCATCAACAATCTACTGTATATGTAGTAGAGATGGATGTGGTAATAAGGCTTGTGAGGCTGCAGAACTCTTCTGAAATGAAACTGCATCTTTGCCCCCTTGTCACCTCTATTGCCTCTAGCACTGCATTTTGATGATGTTGACGGTCACACATATTGGTTAGGGAGCATCTGAAATTTATTTATTAATTAGTATTTATTAACCAGTAGAGGGACGATCCCACATCTTGGTTAGGGAGTATCTGAAATTTATTTATTAACCAGTAGAGGGACGATCCCACATCTTGGTTAGGGAGTATCTGAAATTTATTTATTAATTAGTATTTATTAACCAGTAGATGGCTGATCTATGATGCTTTTCCATCTAGAGTTTTGGGTACAAGGATAAGAATAAATAAATAAATCTTCACTAATGTGTGCTAACCCTAACACTACCCCTACCCCTAACCTCAAATCTACACTTTACCTTAGAAGGACCCTTTCTGCAAAACAACCACTACTCAGACACAATGTGACTGAACCTAACTGTAGGGTTTTGGTTAACTAATCACAAAAGGAAACTGTTTTCAGTTTGCTATTGTTTTTTTTTCAATGTTTTCAGATATTTGGTAAGTAGTTATTTCTATAGATCATATACTCATATAGATACAGACAGATATTGGAGTATATATTTTGACTGATAGCACAAATCATTGAGCACACATCACTGAATACACATAACATCGATCCACAAAGGATCGAAAAGTAAACTAAACAAATCTTTTTGCAGGGGAGCAACCCCCATGCACCACGCACACCCCCTGCTAATTATACATTCCAACTCTGAGGTTGCACTGCAGTGTGGAAAGGGCATATTCCTCGATCCACACTGTACCACAATGGAGAGATGATAAGACAGCAAGTAAAGGAGAGTATTACTACCAAAACTGAATTCATCCTCAGTATTACTACTGAAACTGAATTCATCCTCAGTATTACTACCAAAACTGAATTCATCCTCAGTATTACTACCGAAACTGAATTCATCCTCAGTATTACTACTGAAACTGAATTCATCCTCAGTATTACTACTGAAACTGAATTCATCCTCAAGTCTTGGTGAGTACCTTCGCAAGGAAGTGCGAAAATATAAACAACAATACCTAGAGATTTTTGAAAAGTATAAAAAAGAAATATGGACAGGGGAAAAAAGGAGAGATTTGATATGGTGCAATATTTATGCAAAGGAGAATGCCAAATTAATCAATATAAAGAAGGCAGCCCCAAAGAGAAATACAGGCAAAGGCATCCAGATATGGAAAATTTCACAATTAAAAAATAGTAACACAAAGAGGTAATGTAGAAAAAAGATTAGTAAAGTAGAAGTTTAAAAAATAGAAGCTGAAGTTATGGAGTGCCTGCAAAGTGAAGGATTTGGTATAGAAGATCTAACATGGGTTACATCACAGCATGATGGAATGAGTCCCCAAAGTAAGGAGAAGCAGGAAGATCTTGAGACATCTGAAGAAGAAATATGGACATGGGAAAGAAAGAGAGATTTAATATGGTGTAATATCTATGCAAAGGAGAAAGCAAAACTAACCAAAACAAAAATAGCATATTTGAAAAAAAATACAGTCAAAGGAATCCAGACAGGGAACACTTTACAATACAAAAAAAAAGAAGATAAAGTGGAAAAGCAGAAAAGCATATTAGTAATGGAGAAGTTAAAGAAATAGAGACTGAGGTTATGGAGTGCCTGCGAAGTAAGGAATCCAGTGCAGAAAATCTAATTCAGAAAGCACCACAACAGGATAGAGCAATAGATATCCAAATTAAGGGGAAACCAGTGGACTGGAAGCAATTGATCAGGTGCCATATGAAGATATTGTGGATACTTCCACAGGAAACCAGTATAAATGTTCACTTGAAGCTGGACAACAAAGGAAGGAACAGGAAACTATGGAAACTGATGCAGTCAGTGTTGAGAGATAGGCTAGTGAGTTCCCATATGAAAGAGCAACGTATGGCACAGGATGAAATTGAAGAAAATGTGCCACAGGAAGATGCTATAGAACTTTCTATAGAATCCCTTCAGGAAATGGAAAACAAAAAATGTACCCTCAGTTTAGAAGAAAATGAGCTAAGAGAAGAATTACTTGATTTAATAGACATAGACAGATCTATTAAGATCAATGAAAGAAATCGACTGCTGAAGGTCAATAAAACCCAAAAAGTCAGAAGTTTGATAAAACAAATAAACAGAGTAATTAGGACTGTCCATAGAGATCCATGTGATATAACAAAAGTAAACAGGATACATTACTGCGCTGCTAAATTAATAACTGATAAAGTTCTACCACAAGAACACAGGATAGTGAGGGAAAGGCAGGGGAGAAATCGAATACCATCATGGAAGTATCAAATAGAGAAAACTATAAACCAATTAAGACAAGAAGTGTCACTGTTAGAAGACTATAGAAGAGGGAACAGATCAACAAAAATACTAAGAAAGAAATGATAAAAGCAATGCGCAGTATTAGAACAGACCAGGATCTTTCATGCACTATCACAAATAACAAACTAAAAATCTCAGCACAGGCAGAAAAACTTAGGAGATACGAAGATAAATATAAAGGAAAAGTACAAAATAAGCAATTTATTGATGACCCAAAAAAGTTTTAGAGAGAATTGGGAAAGATGGTAAAAGGAATTGAAAGACCGCTAAAAAAAGAAGAAATAGATACATTTTGGAGAAGTATTTATGAAGATCCTGTGGAACATAACAAAGATGCTAACTGGAGAGAAAAGTAAAAGAAAAAATAAGAAGTTTAAAGGTACAGGATATGAAATGGGATGAAGTAACAGCCAGAGAGATTGAAACAAAGTTAAGAAAAGTCTCTAACAGGAAAACCCCAGGCCCAGATACAAAACCTAACCTTTGGTTAAAAGTATTAACATCTTTGCATGAAGAGTTAAAAACTATTTATATGCACACCCTGAGCAGACATCAATCTGGCTAACAACAGGAAAAACAATGTTCTTACTTAAGAGTGAACCTGCAAGCTACCCTAAAAATTATAGACCAATACTTGCCTTCCAACGACATATAAACTATACACGGGGATTGACGCCTACAGTTTATAGTCATTTAGAAGAAAACTCAATTATGGCAGTAGATCAAAAGGGCAATAAAGGAAAGTCATATGGAAAAAGGATCATTTGTTATTAAATAAATTCATAGTAGAGAACTGTAAAAAGGGCAAGAATCTAAATATGGCATGGGTTGACTACAAAAAAGCATTTGATAGTATCCCACATTCATGGATAAAAGAGTCCTTAAAAATGTATAAGATACATCCTACACTGACTGACTACATTACAGCGACCAGGAAGCAGTGGCAGACCACTTTGCAATTAAGCCATGACAAAGGACAAATTATTTTCCTAGGGATAAAAAATTAAAAGTGGGATATTCCAGAGTGACTCTCTGTCACCGCTGCTATTCTGCCTTGCCCTTAACCCAATAAGCTGTCTACTTAACAGCTTAGGCCATGGCTATAATTTAGCTCTTAGAAAATAACAAAGTGTAAAGACTTCTCATCTTCTCTTTGTCAATGATTTAAAACTGTATGGCTCATGAGATGAGGAACTGAAAGTACAACTGCAAGTTGTCAAAACTTTTTCAGATAATATAAGAATGTCATTTGGTCTTGATAAATGTGCAAAAGCAACCTTTAAAGCAGGAAAACTGCAGCACCAAGAAAACATCAGTTTGGGACAAGAATGTGATATAAAAGAACTTGAGCAAGTGGGAGTGTGTACAAATATTTGGGGATTGATGAAGGATCAACAATAAAACCTGAACAAATGTGAATAAAACTTAGTAAGGAATACTTTAGAAGACTTAAATTAATCCTGAAAACAGCATTGGCATCTAGGAACAAAATCCAAGCTATAAACCAGTTTGCTCATTCTGTCCTAACTTAAGTTTTGGAGTGACTGACTAGCCCCAAAACATGTTTAATTGATTAGATAGGTAAACAAGAAGGATGCTTCATGCTCACCAAATGATTTATAAAAATCAGTGCATACCAAGATTATATATTCTCCATTCCGAAGGTGGGATGGGCCTCCTTGAAACTGATTACATGTATAGATCTACAGTCAAGGGACTTCATACATATCTGCTGACCTCACAAGACCCAAATGTACATGAAGAGAATAAATCCAAGATGACTTCTCTGCTTATTCTAGCAGAAGCATATCGGCGTCAAGCAGGAATGAAAATCAGACCAGAAGTAGATAAAAATCAGGTAGCAACTGAATGTGCCAAAAAACAAAAGAAAGAATATAAGGTGCAGGACCAGATGAGAAGGCAAGAAATGTGGAAAATGCATACTAGTTGCAGGTATAGAAAACTTCTGGAAGAACCTCATGTTGATCAGGAAAGAATGCAGGAATGGTTAAGGAGAGATGATTTCAAGCCAAGAGATGAAAGGTTAATACTGGTGGCCCAAGATAGTGGACTATGTACACACTGGTTTCAAAGTCCATTGAACATGTGGGAGAAACAGCCATATGTAGGTTTTGTAAAACCAAATTGGAAACAGTCACACACCTAGTTGCTGGTTGTGACATACTAATGGCAGAAGGACCGCATACTGAAAAGCATAATGTCGTTGTGTCTTTCGGCTTTTCCCGGTTAGGGGTCGCCACAGCGGAACTCCGGTCCGCTAATGATTGGTAGTTGATTTTTACATGCCGAGTTACCAGCCCTGATGCACAACCTTCAACGAAGGTACGCCCATTCACGCAATACTGAAAAGCATAATAATGTGGCAAAACTATTGCACTGGGGATTGTGCAAACATTATGGTACTGAAGTGGCTGAAAAACACTGGAAACATGAGCCACAGAGCATCACAGAAAATAATGAGGTTTACATCACATGGGATCACCCACTACCAACAGTTCAAAAGATAGATGCTAGAAAACCAGATATAGTGGTCCATGAAAAGAAGACAAAAGTAGCATTGATCATTGAAATCACCACACCCAGTGACTATAGTGTCTTGCGTACAGAGAGACACAAAGTCATAAAATATCAGGATCTGCAGACCGACATGAGAACAATGTGGAATAAAGATACCCAGACAGTTCAAATAGTAGTAGGAGCAACGGGTCTTATATAAAAGAGTCTACAATTGTATTTCGATATGTTACCAGTACTTGTAACCCCATATAAATTGCAGAAGGAATCATTACTGAGCACATTGCGGGTGCTGTGAAGAACACTTCTGACTTAGATCAAAGATTGAAACAACACTAATTTTATGAACTTTAATCGTACTCTGACTTAGAAATAGGGTCCATTCCCAAAAGATTTGGAGATGATACAACAATCTGTAACATAAAGTGCCTGTGCTTTGCGAACAGAACAGATGCTTCAATTTATATATATCCCCATCACAAAGTCGAACATTCAGAAACTCGAAATGCATATGGCCAATGCCATATGCTCGAATTTCTGAAGCTTGACTTCATGAAAGGAGACTACAAAAAAAAAGAAGATAACACAAAAAAGTGTTTCTGCAGGGGGGCAAGCCCCCGCTACTTATTTATTCCAACTCCGAGATCGCACTAGAGCACAGAAAGGGAAATCTCCCATTCTGCGCTGTATGCTATTCCCCATTCACACAATCAAGCTTCCACAATTTCAAGCATATGGTCTCGACCATATGCATTTCGAGATTGTGGCCGTTTGACTTTGTGAAGGGGAACCATTCATACATATCCACACACATATATATATATATATATATATATATATATATATATATATATATATATATATGGGTCTACTTCTGATTGTTGAAAACACACTTTCTTGACAACCAGAAGATTGAACCCATTTAAGTGAAAGTGCAGTAAATCAAAAGTGCACTTTTGCTATAGCCTGTTCTCCGAAGCACATTACAGTGGGGATAAGGAAATATATCCTTTTTCCCACTGTAATGTGATCTCAGAGTTAGTATATTTAAGGAGGGGGGGTGTGGGGGGCACAGCCCTCACATGGGGGTTGCAAGGTGTAAAATGCTGTTTAAAGTATTTTTTTGTTTTTTCCAGTTCGGAGAACCGGCTTTTGCAAATGTGCACTTTCGATGTAGTGCACTTTCACTTTAATGGATCTCAATGTTTCTGTAGTGCAATTTCAGATTCGGTATATATCATTTGCATCAGATGTGGGGGGGGGGGGTGCAGGGGGGTTTCCTCCCTTTTGAAAATGTAAGTTTTGTGTTTTTTCTTTCTTTGTTTTTTTTTTTTTTTTTTATGTTCGAGTTTTTCGAGTTTTCGGAAACTCAATCATATGGTCTCTTTAATATTTTTTTCGAGTTTCCAAGAAGTTGACCATCTGACATAGACCCATATATACATACATACATACATATCAAAGCATTGGTATATACTGTTACATCACCTAAACCCTATGACACTATTTAGAAAATGAATGCAAGAAAAACAGTTTACCTTCTGAAATATACACACGTACATCTAAAATAGGACCACAAAAAAATATAATTTTCTGCATTGCATACCTACAATGGGAAAATAATCCACCATCAGAATAAGAAAGCAATAAGAAAATCAATAAATCTAAAACAGCAGTTTCATAACCAACTTGGACTTCATCATGTAATATAACTAAAAACTGAGACAGCATAAGTACAACAGCATTAATATTATAATGTGAAATTAGCAAAACCAGGGAGCAAAAACTGTTAATAAGTGCTTATGGAGAGGTTTTGATACCCACACTCTCCAAACATGGGAGAAATCATTCCCAACACTCCTTATTTAGTGTCTCCACAGTCAAACAACCACACTCAAAGTGCAGTAAGCATGTTAGTGCCGCAGCTGACTAAGTCACAACTCGTTGAAGCTACCCTGCCTCCAGCATACTTATAGGTTCATAGGTGTATACTAGGCTAACAACGTCAAGGGCATGTTTAACTCTGGTCGTACATCCCAAATCTCTGACAAGTTCTGCTACCCTTGGTAAATGTAGGCAGGGGCTTGGGAGATGAAGCATTTACAAGTAGTGGCCTAGAAGATAAACTAGTTATAGGCTGTCTGTGCCCATTACAAACATTAGTTCTAAGCCAGGGATGAACCACCTGTTCCCCATCCACTTGTCCAAGTTACACTTGAATTGGGTTAGGGAGGAACACTGCTTCACATTGATGGGGAACCTGTTCCAGAGAAATGGTAGTCTCTGGGATACATACCTGTCTCTCTAACAGGTCCTGTTTATATCACAGGCTAAATGTAAGTGCTTAGAATGGGTAACTCTGGTGCTGTTTGTTTTGCAGATATGCAGGAAGTCCATCAGGGTGAGGTCTTACAATGCTTTGCATGCCAGGCATAGATCTCCCCTCAAAAGTCTGTAGGAAATATAATACAGAGATAAGAATCTGAGGTGGTCTGCATATGACATGTTTCTTGCACCCTGTATTCTTTTAGTGAACAACCTCTGTGGATGTTCCAGTTGTTGGATGTTCTTCATTAGGTACATACCAAAGGGGGCATTGTACTCAATGATAGGTCTAATAAATGCCAAATACAGTGGAACAATGACCTCCGTAGACCGAGATGCCATACTTTTGTTTATAAGTTACACAACATAGAATGATTTCTTCACTACCGTAGACACATGATGGTCAATAGCTAGATTACTGTCTATGTGTGTCCCTAAGTCCCTGACTACTGCGTCATCTCTTAGGAGTGCATTGTCAATACCATTGTTACCAATGGTGGATGACTTCCCAAAGGATAATATTATGCATTTCCTGGTATTTAGTTTTAGTCCATGGCTCTGACGCTAGGTATTTGTATCAGTCCTTCCTGAATATCACTAGTGTTGGCCTGAGATTCTATGACTGCTCCTAATTTGAAGTCATCTGCAAATGTGGTCAGCCAGAGATCCTTGACAGTGGCCTTGTCTTCAGAGAAGAAGATAGCAAAAAGGAGTGGCCAGAGGACCAATCCCTGAGGGACTCAACTGGTGAATGGCCTTATTATAGAGGTAAACTCCCCAGTTCTAACTTTCTGGGTCCTATCTGTGAGCCAGTTGGCCATCCACCAGATGATATAAGGGATTATACCTTATCTCTTGAGTTTGTCATCAATGCCCAAATGAGGCATTGTGGCAAATGCCTTGGCCAGTTCAAGGTAGGAAGGTAGTGTAAACTGTTTTGCCCTTGTCCATTTACTTAATAACCCTCTCAAAGACATCCAACACATTTAGTTGTTATGATCTACCCTCAACCAAATGAAACCGGGTTGGGTCCAGCATCTGGAAGTTTCCTATGACATTAATGATAATTATTTCCATTGCTTTGAATATGAAGCTAGTGAGACTCATGGGTCAGTACTTTCCAGGGTCTGTTGATGTCCCGCCTTTGTGCAGAGGGGTAACTGCTACTGTTCTCCATTCATAAAGTACAAAGCCTGTTTGGAGGCTATGGTTAAATAGTGATTCCAGAAGGTCTTACAGGTCATGGTTCATGCTATTTAGAAGGCATCCTGGGATATTGTCTGGGCCCACTGATGTGGTGTCCTTGGTCTTGGAGAGAGCATTAAGGACCTATTCCCTAGTGATAGCAGGGGAAATTATATTTGATGGCATTTCCTAAGGTAAGATTGGTGTGCAGAGAGGTGTAAAGTTGTAGCTGAATGTGTTGGCCAGTAAGTTTGCTATATCTTCTGGATCAGTATAGGTGGTTCCATTAACAATGAGCTCTGCACACAATTGTGTATTGCCTTTGTGGTTGCAGACGTAGCTAAAGAATGTCTTGTGGTTCATCTTGGACTGTGAGGCCAGAATTACCTCAAATTTGACCTTGTTAGACTTTATTTGTTCTCTGAGTTGTTCAGTTTGTTGAGAGTACTTTTATCCAGCTGGGTGCTAATCCTCCTAATTCTGCCATGATTTTCTTCCTTCTGTTATACAGCCTACATAGAAACATTGGTAGAATTAAGTGTAGGCTATGTACAAGGACCCAATGACTCAAGTAGGAGCAGTGTTCAGACTCACAGAGGGGTTCCCAGTGGGAGTGGGTCTGCATCAGATAGCTCTGAGCTCACTGCTGTTCATACTGGTGATGGATTACATTAGCAAATAGGTCAGAGGTGACAGATTGTTAGAGAAATATGTATTTGAATATATGTGAAGTGCTAGTTTAAAAGCAAAGTAGTATGTAATGCATTTTATTCTATTAATGATATAACAAAAAGGATGAATTCATGTGTAATTGCAAGAAGTTTTGAAACTGCAGTGTGGCTTGTAGCAAGTTGGCCTCTGACCCTGGCAGCTGCTAGCTCAGCAAGTTTTAATGTTTATGCTTTTCACAAGTGATTATCTGCTGGGTCAGGAAATTAAATATGTGAAATAATGAAATCTTCTGCTCTTTCCTGCTGGGATGATTTGGCCTTGTGTATGTGTTACTAGATAACACGCAGCTGTTGGGAAAGTGTTACAGGGGAACAAAGAAGTGTATTAGAAGATTGAATCTGCTATTGTATTCGAACTAGTCTGAAACCTTGAAGAAGTAACTTTACAGAAAGACATTATGTCTGACCAGGTGGTAAGCAAGGCCGTATTGTTACCAGAGGAAAACTTTTTTTTTAATATACAGCATCAGCATTATTTAATGAATAGAATACTGTAAGCTAAAGTGATGTAGATGCCCTGTGACTGACCACGTCAGTAAGGTGGGCACAACTTGAATTTAAGAAACTATAAAAATTGTGTACTTCCTGTTTCATGTCAGACAAAATTCTGTACTTGTACGTTTTTTGCCTCCTGGTGTACACTAGTAAACTTTTGAACCTGAACTTCCTGTGTATTGATCTCTTGATTTTATTTAACAGTTTGGTCCTTCGGACCGGAAATCCCTCAGACAGCTGCAGATCAGAGTCTACCGGTGGTCGAATACTGCGCAGGAGAAGTTACCGAAACGGTTCTTCTTGGATGAAAAGACCTCTGACTGAATTGTCGTTTAAAGAGGCTGGCCACTTTCTGATCTGTGGCCGAAGAGCGGATCCTGGACGGCTCAATACCGGAGGCTCAGGTAGGAAGATTTTTGCCTTTTTTCTGTTTTAGATCAGGGACTAGGTTACAGTAAATATTGTTGTCAAGATTTGTTATGCAGATCAGGGACAAGAGGAATTACTGTGTATTTGGTCATAGATCAGGGTAACAGAATAAGGTAGGCAGTTATTCTAGATAAACTGTGAAAAGGAACTGAAATTTTGGTACCACGTGATAAGAAGGGTTACGTAACATTTTCTTTTAACTAGGTAAATCAGTGCACTAAAACATTGCGAGATCCGCCCCTAACCAAAGACGCAAAATATATGCAATCACAACGTTCTGATAATGTTAGGTATTATACGAAGTGGGTTAACAAATATGAATTAGATGGTAAATTAGATAAAACTTCACTGGTTAAACTCCTTAAACAACTTAAATCCAATGCAGGAGGTCAGGCAAAAAAGCAACGCCAATTAGGCATTCCTCAGGCACACAGGTGGATTGAGGAAGCAAACCGTAGGGAACAGAAGACTAAAAATTCAAAAGCATTATTTTTAGACAAAGAAGATAATAACATAGTAATAGCAACAGCTCCTCCTCCCCTGCCCCCCCTGTTACCTTTTTCAGGATATGAAGCGAGTGGACAGGCTGGTCCACCTCCGCGTTATCCTGAGGTCTCAGCGAGACCACAACCATTTGTTAGAGATACTATTGAAACTAGGTCCCGAGCACGTAAAATACATGGGGACGCAGAATCGTATCAAATAGAGAGAAACCTACAGGATGAGAATGAGGAAGAAATGTGACTGCTTATAGAGGTCCCAAATCCTCAGGCAGGGCAGGCAGGGCAGGACCCAACTCTCTTAGTATACAGACCATGGACACCGGAGGATATCCGGAAAGCTACTGAGGGAATCCCCCATCCAAAAGTTAATTTTACGAAATTTCTAGAAGATTTGCAAGGCATGAGGTTGAGTTACCACTTGAATGGGGAAGAAGTAGAAAAAGTAGTAAGACAAATTATAGGTCCAGATTGGCACATGATTTGTGGCACCTGGAATCCTCATAATGCAGAGCTTAAACCACTCCCACATAGTGACGCAGAACTAGGCAATGGAGTGAAAGGTCTTACAGACTAAATCTCTGAGAAATGGAAACCTAGAGCAGACTGGACTTGCATTAACCAATGCATACAACAGGAAAATGAGACGATAGATGGGTACTATGCTAGATTATTGGAATGTTTTAATAATCATAGCGGTATGACAGTTCCTGAAAATCAAGTGAATGATTCCCCGTATGAACAACAATTGAAAAATGCATTTTTAAAAGGTTGCACTGCACCTATCAGTAGCTTCATTATGAAGCATATGATAGACCATCGAACAGGTAGGCTACAAGCCTTACTTGAATATGCTAGGCATGCTGAAAGACATTTTAATAGCAAGAAGAAAAAGAAGGCGCAAGTCTTCACTGCTGAAGACAGAGCTGAAGTATTTGTGTTACAGTCAGGCAAAAAGGGAAAGAAAAATGCCCAGGGAAATAAACAGTCTGACAAATGGTCAGAAGATTTTGAGGAAAGGAAAAAGAGAGGTGAATGCTTTAAGTGCGGGAAGAAGGGACATCTAGCGAGGGATTGTAAACAGAATAAGAAGGTAAACACAGAAGATAAGGGGGATGAGGACTGACTATATGATAGTGAAGATACATCATGCAGAAGTTAGAAATCATCAGGAGAAGTTAATAAACAGAGGACAAATGTAAATGTGATAGAAGGAATAGAGGAAGTGCAAGTAGATATGGAGGATGAAGAAAGTGAAATTCTGGATTTAGCATTATTGAGCCTAGAGCTCTACTTAGCAGATACGAAACTGGAAGTTACACTTCTGGTGGAGGGAAGGGAAGTCAAATTCCTGTGTGACTCAGGAGCGTCACGGGCCCTGATACACCCCTCCAAGTTACCAGAACATTCTGAATCACCTGATTATATATTAGTGAAAGCTGTGAATGGACAGCTATACAGGGAACCACTTTCCCATGATATAGCAATAACTGACCCTGTTTCAGGTATGACCCAAAGAAGTAAGATTGTTGTTTCTACAAAGTGTCCAGTGAACCTATTGGGTAGGGACCTTATGCAGATATTTGGCATAGCAGTAGTTCCAACTGTGCAGGGTATGGAGGCACAGAGACAAATGGATACTTTTGTGGTGTGATCGGAGGGTGAAACTTTTTATTGGTACAGCCAGGACCTAGTTATGACTGGTCCAGGGGCAGTAACCGAGGAACTGATGAACGTAGCCATCAGTAAAGCCCCCTCCCTTGACACTGATCGACAGCATTTGTTACACTGTACTCTATACTACTGTAATACGCCAGGACCTGATAGAGAATATGAGCAAGAATTGTTCAAAAATCGTGCAACCAGATTAGTATTACGTACTTTGTATTGGGATACTGAGGGGAACAGTGTAGTTAGCTGTTCATTACTCAAGAATTCCTTGCATTATATAGATCAAATCGATTGCCACATGTCAGTTTGACAAAAAACAAAAACGTAAAATGGGCAGACTTAGGAGAGAAGGTAACAAGATGGGAAAAACAGACTGACTTAGAATTGTCAGAACAGGGAAGACAGAAACAAAATTTGAATTGGTTGACGCAGACGCACCCGGCTGTACACTTGCAATCTAGCGAGGACAGCTGATTAGCATTTTTATTAGAAGAAGAAGAGAAAGCCTTATGTGACATAGCAACGACTCTTTGGTCAACAGGCAAGTCAGACGTAGGACTTATTCGAGCAGCAGGACCAGTTACAATTACACCAAAGTCAGCATTTAGGCCACAGAAAAGACAATACCCCTTGAGGAAAGATGCAGAGATAGGAATCAAGCCTATAATAGCAGCATTACTCAGGGAAGGAGTACTGGTAGAATCTCCTGATTCACCATGTAATACACCCCTATTTCCTGTTAGAAAAGCATACGGGGAATGGCGGATGGTTCAAGATTTACAAGCTGTAAACAATGCAGTGATACCCAGAGCACCCATGGTGCCAGACCCACATACTTTGTTAAATGACTTAAAACCACAACAGACATATTTCTCTGTGGTAGATATCAGTAATGCTTTCTTTTCAATACCTATACATCCTGATATTCAATACTGGTTTGCATTTACATTTCAGGGTAAAAGGTATACCTATACTCGACTACCACAGGGATATTGTGAGAGCCCAACAATATTTGCACAAGAAATGGCTAGCAACCTGGCAGGGTTTACCCCACCAGGAGGTAGTCAAATTCTACTTTACGTAGATGACATCTTGCTAGCAGCCCCCACCCAGCAGCAATGCAGAGAAGATACTGTAGCGCTATTGAAATTTTTAGCAACACAAGGACACAAAGTGAACAAAAGTAAGTTACAACTCTGGAAAAAGCAAGTTAGATACCTAGGATATGTGATATCCAATGAAGGTAGGATATTAGACGAGGATAGAAAGACAGCAATTTTACAAGCACCCAAACCCGCAACCAAGAAGGAAATGATGTCCTTCTTGGGGACAACTAATTTTTGTCGGAGTTGGATACCAAACTATGCTTTGGAATCTGCTCCACTGACTGACTTGATATATAAAACACCAATGGCAGCACAAGATTTATTACAATGGACACCCAAAGCAGAAACAGCTTTCTGCAGATTGAAGCAGTTGATAGCTTCTTCATTAGTTTTAGGACTCCCAAATTATCACAAACAGTTCTTTCAGACCGTAGATTGCAAGCAAGGATATATGACGTCAGTGCTGATGCAACAACATGGGGATAAGCAACGCCCCATAGCCTATTATTCATTGCAGTTAGACCCAGTGGCGCGATCTTTGCCTCACTGTGTACAAGCAGTGGTTGCAGCTGCAATGGCAGTACAAGCTTCGGCCTCAGTGGTATTATTCCACCCTCTCACATTGAGAGTGCCTCATGCAGTCACAATAATTTTACTGCAAGAAAAAGTAGCATATCTCTCTCCTGCTAGACATCTTTCATGTATGACTATACTGCTGAGCCAACCTCATATGACAATTGAACGATGTACGACATTAAATCCATCAACATTACTCCCAACTCCTGCGGATGGCACACCGCACAGCTGCCTGCAGGAAATTGAACAGTTAGCCTTGCCTAGACAAGATCTCACAGATATGTCCTTGGATAATGCCGAGGTGACATATTACGTGGACGGCTCATGCAGAAGGGGCCCTACAGGGAAGAATCTAGTGGGGTATGCAGTAGTTACAGACACTGAAATTTTAGAAGCCCAACCCTTACCACATAACTTGTCTGCACAAGCAGCAGAATTGATAGCTTTAACACGAGCATGTACTTTAGCAAAAGACAAATGTGTAAACATATATACTGACAGTCAGTATGCTTTTTCTACAGTACATGTATTTGCGCAGCAATGGAAAAATAGGGGAATGATAACATCTAGTGGAAAACCAATTAATCATGCGCAATTTATTTTGGAATTATTAGAATCTATCCAGTTACCTACTAAAGTAGCTATTTGCAAATGTGTAGCACATACAAAACAACAGGATAGAATTTCAAAAGGCAATGCGAGAGCTGATGCAGCTGCAAAGCAAGCGGCCTCAGACTCAGAAACTTTACTTTTAAATGAGGAATTACAACCCTCTGAGATTTTAGATTTAGACATGTTAAAAACAATGCAGACGCTTACTACAAAAGCAGAAAAACAAAAATGGGAAAAACAAGGCGCAATTCTTGAAAATGGACTGTACATTTCCAAAGAGTAAAAACCGTTATTGCCGTCTAATTTATTTAGATATGCAGCTTTGTTGAGCCATGGGCAGTGCCATGTCTCAACAGGGGGGATGGTACAGTTAGTAAACCAAATATTCCAAACATATGGATTCACAAACTACACAAAAAAATTTTGTGCAGCTTGTCATACTTGTAACAAGCACCATGCACAAGGGGCATTTAAACCTAAGCAAGGAAGTTTTCCTATACCACCGTATCCGTTCCATACTATCTGTATGGATTTCATAGAACTGAATAAGTGTGAAAGGAAAAAATATTGCCCAGTCATTGTAGATATGTTTTCTAAATGGGTAGAAGCTTTTCCAACCAAAAATCCGGATGCAGCAACAGTGGCGAAAGCCCTGATAAAAGAAGTAATCCCTAGGTTTGGCATTCCGGAAAGGATTTATAGTGACAATGGCACACATTTTGTTAATCAGACAATCCAGCAACTTGGAAGATTTTTCAGAATCTCCTTGAAAAATCATTGTGCCTACCACCCACAGTCTGCAGGACTGGTGGAAAGGTACAATGGAACCCTTAAGAACAAACTTAGGAAGTTAGTTAATGAGACCCAGAAGAATTGGATATACTGTTTGCCTTTAGCGCTGCTGAGTATGAGAACGGTTCCAAATGTGAAGGGTTTGACTCCCTTCAAAATGGTTTTTGGGAGAGCATATTATGTGCCTCAGTGGAAAGCTCTCATGCCTGCAGAGCAAGAGGCTGACAGTTCATTAGCTAGTTATATGAGGAAACTGTTAACAAATAAATCTGTTTTGCAGTTTAACTCTTTTTCAGATAAGGAACAGACCAGACCGGTGGAAGCAGTTCTGGCTCCGGGAACTTGGGTGTGGCTAAAAGTGACGAAGAGAAAGAATTGGGCGAGTCCAAAGTGGGAAGGACCGTACCAGGTACTGTTGGCAACACCTACTGCAGTCAGAGTGGCTGAGAGGACATCCTGGGTCCATTTGACACACTGCAAACTGGTAAAGAACTTTCAACTTGATAAAAACTTTGTGACTGATATACAACAAGGGCAAAATGGCCAAGAACAAAGCGAATAGAAATGTAGATCAACCCCAGAGATGTTGCATAATCATTTTGTTGAGTATACATTTATTAACTATAATTGTGACAATTTTCCTCTTGTTGTGGTTTTTCCTACACTCAACCACACAAGTAAAAGTGGGAAGACGTGACGAAACATCTATAGACTGGCATCCAAATTTTAACACATACCTAGCCATGAAGCGTGTATATGCAGAGATTATGAACATTTCAAATTTCTGGGTTTGTACAGCTATACCAACAGCATATGGAGGACTGATAATGTCCACTGTCCCTCTGGGGATAAATGAAACTTGGGAGAATTTGCTTTTTGACACAGGGACTGTGAGATCACAGGACAAAATAGCCTTATTTTTACCTGTCACACAAAAGGGAATTGTATGTTTCTATAAAAATGATACTCTCCAGGTGGGCTGGAGCAATTGTAATATAACGATATCTTATCGGTGTTATATTAAGACTAGTAATGGCAATACTTTTTGCAATACTAATTATGACTCATATTTAAACTCAATGAAAACAACCATGAATGAAATTCGCAAAAATCCTGTTTTATTTAAACAATTGTCAGTTATAGACCAGAAAATGTTTCATGCAGGGTTAATACGTATTAGTACTAAAGTAGAAAATTGTTATTTTATTTGTGGGGAAAAAAGCATATAAATGGCTACCTGAGAATTGGTCCGGCAGTTGTTTTTTGGGTTATCTGGTTCCGGCTATAAGACATACTGCAGAATTACCTTTAAGTAAGATACGAAACGTGAGAGAAGCAGCCCGAAAACCTGAAGGTCCAGTCGAGAAACCTGTAAATCCAGTAGGACGGATCGAAGCTGGCTGGAAAGACCATAATACCGTAAAGGACAAAAGCAAATTGACTCATATGGACTTGAGTGACAGTGTTATATCTTGGGCAGGAATATTCCCAGCATATGGAGCAGTCAAATCAATCTGGGAGTTGAGGAAGCTGTCGAAACTTCTCGAAGTAATGAGTAATGCAACTTTCTCTGCCCTAGAACTGGTGACTGATAAACTGAATGCAATGAGAACTGTTGTGCTACAAAATCGAATGGCTCTTGACTTCACCCTAGTGGCGAGAGGTGGTACGTGCACGCTTATCAAAGAAGAATGCTGTGCGTGCATTCCAGACAACAGGCATGAAATTAACAACCACCTAGAGGTAATTCAGCAGGTATCAGCCATGACTGAACCAGGCCCAAACCCACTGATGGACTTCTTTCTGAATCTATTTGGGGGGTGGGGTTCCATCCTAATGAATATTCTGATTGCTATTTGTGTGGGTTTACTCCTATTAGGAGCATGTGTTTGTTGTGGAATTCCCTGCATGAAAAGATTAATCAAAGATTTTATTGATGTATCTGTTACTGAAACTTTGTACCAAGATATTGAGATTGAAAAATTGATCTCAGACAAAACTTTTTCTGAAGTATAGATCAAATGACTCACCTAGCTGAAAATCTTTAGTGGAAGAGGTTAGGAGATGAAATGACATTGTGCATACTTCAAAATAGAATAAAAAATATTAATAGGAGGGAAAATGTTAGAGAAATATGTATTTGAATATATGTGAAGTGCTAGTTTAAAAGCAAAGTAGTATGTAATGCATTCTATTCTATTAATGATATAACAAAAAGGATGAATTCATGTGTAATTGCAAGAAGTTTTGAAACTGCAGTGTGGCTTGTAGCAAGTTGGCCTCTGACCCTGGCAGCTGCTAGCTCAGCAAGTTTTAATGTTTATGCTTTTCACAAGTGATTATCTGCTGGGTCAGGAAATTAAATATGTGAAATAATGAAATCTTCTGCTCTTTCCTGCTGGGATGATTTGGCCTTGTGTATGTGTTACTAGATAACACGCAGCTGTTGGGAAAGTGTTACAGGGGAACAAAGAAGTGTATTAGAAGATTGAATCTGCTATTGTATTCGAACTAGTCTGAAACCTTGAAGAAGTAACTTTACAGAAAGACATTATGTCTGACCAGGTGGTAAGCAAGGCTGTATTGTTACCAGAGGAAAACTTTATTTTTAATATACAGCATCAGCATTATTTAATGAATAGAATACTGTGAGCTAAAGTGATGCAGATGCCCTGTGACTGACCACGTCAGTAAGGTGGGCACAACTTGAATTTAAGAAACTATAAAAATTATGTACTTCCTGTTTCATGTCAGATAAAATTCTGTACTTATACGTTTTTTGCCTCCTGGTGTACACTAGTAAACTTTTGAACCTGAACCTCCTGTGTATTGATCTCTTGATTTTATTTAACACAGATCAACAAAGATGCTGTATGCAGACAATGTGGTATTACAGGCAGACTCTGAACAAGAACTTCAGCAAAGGATAGGGGAACAGAATGCAAAACTGAAGGCACATGGGATGAAACTGAGTACAGATAAAACAGTGGTATTCCCAGAAAATGGGTAAAATCAGAAGAAGCTGAGAAATGAGATAGACGGGAAGATAGTGGAACAGGTTAATAGTTTCAAGTATCTGGGAGGGTGGTTGATGATAAGGGTTGTCTGAATGAACAGGTCAAAGGTAGAGTCAGTGGGGCTACAGCCAACTGACCTAGAATATCAGGTGTAGTGTATGACAGAAGAATGCCAGAACAACTGAAAAGTAAGGTGTACAAAACAGTGGTGTGACCAGTGCTACTGTATGGTATAGAAACCTGGGCAGTAAAGGCAGAGCAGATGAGGAGGTTAGAGGTGATGGAAATGAAGTGCCTGAGATGGGTGGTAGGATGCACATTGTGGAAAAACAAAGAAATGAGGACATTAGAGCAGAAGCCAAAGTAGCTTCAATTGCAGAAAAGAACAAAGAGAACAGATTATGGTGGTTAAGGCCCATGTGCAGAAAAACAGTAGACAATCTGGTAAAGAAGACTGGGGACAGACAGGAAGAAGGCAACAGAAAATGAGGGTGTCCAGCAAATATATGGATGCCTTGTGTGAGAGAAGATCTGCGAAAGTCAGGCATCAGTACCAAAGAAAGCAAGATTGTGGCACTGAATTTCATTGAATCATGAGAGGTGGTGACAGTTAACACGAACCTTGGCTCCATGTAGAAAATGGGAAAAAGGGAGTTGATGATGATGATTACGTTATACAGCCTATTAGTGTGATTCCACCAGGGTGGCTTGCTTTTTGAGCTAGTTCTGTACTTATTCCTGGTGGGTATGTACAGCTGTATCTCTGAAGCTATTAACATGCTTGTACAGGGTTTCTGTGAACAAATCCATATAGGCAGCAGTGTTCCCAGGGTTTAAGGGGGGGCTTGAAATTTTGCCTGGTTATCACTTAATAATAGGAAGTTAGCCTTAGAGTAGTTCCTGAACATTCCAGTTTTCTCTTTTGTTCTGAGTTTTGTTTTTACTTCAAAGGAGATCATTTTGTGGTCTGACCTTGCCAGACAACATTACACTAAGGGGTGTACAGCATTCTTCCATATCGATGAGAACCAGATCCAGTATGTTTGCATCCCTGGTTGGTATATAGACAATGAGGTCCAGGGAGTTTGTGTTTACAAAATACATGAGTCTGTGTCTGCACATTTGATGTCATATATGACTCCCAATTAATGGTGAGATAAAGTCACCCATGAATATAGTGTTGGGTTGGATGGTGAGTGTTTCCAGTAAGTTTATACACATGTTATGGTTTTCCTGGGTCATAGAAGGGGACCTAAAGCTTTCAAGGAATTCATATGGGATTTTGCCTGTGATAATTTGAACATAGAGAAGCTGAAGAGCATCATGCTGTTCGACCAGCCTTGAGGGATATTTATTTTAGATGTAAATCAAGTCTCCTAAACCTTTAGTCCTGGCCTGTGTAGTATTGGTCTAAATGTGAGTAAGACATTACAGCCTTGCACTGCTGGGTTGCTGTCTGCGAATTTAAACCATGTCTCAGTGTTTGCACAGATATCAGCATTCTCTAGGATGAGGAGAGCTTGTAGTGACTGGAATTTCTTTCTTAGACTCCTAGCATTCCACAGTAACACCTTTAGGTTTTTTGGTTTTGATTTGTTATGTTGGAAGTATTTTCAGTTTAGCTTTGCCTAAAAAAAGAGACTATGGGATGAGACAATGTTTTAGCTAATATTCAAAAACATAGAGGGGAGAGGTGCAGACCTTCCCTGGCACAGCAGAGGGGTCTGTTGACCATCTCCTTTCATGCTGACAAATATTGTCATGCTGACAAATATTGCCATGCCTTAGAATGACGACAAAAACTAAGGCAATTACTGAAGTCAGTCATGCTCTATTCATATTCTGGTATCACCCTTGGAGAAGGTAGAGTGCTGCTCCAGCCAGGGACACATATTCTGAGAGCTGTATGATGTCTCTTTTCATATAATCTAGGGAGGTATGTATCAGGTCATTTACACTCACATGGACTATGGATGAATCATACTGTTACTTGTGGTCCAATAACCTGAGTGCATGTGTAATATGGCAGATCATGGCTCCTGATAAGCAACTGACCATTACTTTTCCTGACTCAGCCTGGTGAGAGGGACATCAGTGTGTCTCACAAAGGAGTGTCCAATGACCAGAATATTGGATTGTGTGGTGGCTTGCTTTATGGGCTTAAAAGTAGAGGCTCCATGAGATGGAGCTGTATGTGTTGATGTGGGTGTTGTTTTGAAGGAGTACATTTGGGGCTGCTGAGGGCATTTGCTATGTGTGCTTTGTCTAGGAGGTCTTTTGGGTTTAGGAAGGTTACATTTAAGCTACTCAGCATATGTGGGTTTATATGTCTGCTTCATACTGTGTGTATTGGGTCCAGTGTGTTTAATATTGACACTCTGATTGACATTAGGAGTGCTTTTATATGAAAGCTTGAGCGACATTGTGTAAATACATGTTTCACATTTCTTATCAGTCTGTTTTAGAGTTAGCTGACTATCAGTAAACATGAGGCAATTTCTACATTGCCTAAGGATACTCATATCAACTAAGATGGTAATAGATAGCAACATGCCCTTTTTTTAATGATTAGACAATTGCAGTGAGAATAATCTGGTTTGCATCTCTAGGGGCAGTACTTGCCACTGCAAACTAGTTTCCCAGTGTGCAACTGGGTACCGATGAAATTTCAAGGGTGGTTTTACAGGAAGGGACTGAATCATTATAGGACACTGCCAAACACTTGAGAGAAAACTAGTAAAGTAGATCCTGATGATTTATGAAGTATTTAGGGAGATATTCTGAAGATATGTTAGACAGTAGCTAATCAAGCAAAACTTATATTATTTTATTTTTATTTAACATTTGTTTACCAGGAAAGTTCAACTGGGACAGAGCCCATTTTCAGCAGAGACCTGCAGAGAACCGCTGCAGATGCATGTCTTTGGAATGTGGGAGGAAACCGGAGCACCAGAGGAAACCCATGCAAATGCTGGGGGGACACGCAAACTCTGCACAGAAGGCACCCCAGCCGAGAATCAAATTGGAGAAGTTCTTGCTGTGAGGTGATTCTAACTGCTGCACCACTGCACCACACTAAATAAATAAATAAAAATAAATATTGAAATGAAAGAAAGAATTAGCTTTGTCAAGAATGATACCTATTGGGGAATCAGCTAATTGGCTACTGGCTGGCTACTACTAGTGATGGTCTCACCACAGCTTCACACCATTTGGATATAATGCCCCTTTGCTTCTTCTCTCACCAGAAGCAAATAAGTAGCACTAATCCCAAGATGAGAAGCAGGCCACAGGCTTTTTGGTGATCAACAGTCTTTTCCAAGATGATACAGGGGTCCGTAGGCTTGTTGAAGCCTTTTCCTGTTAGACGCCTTGAATAGCAACCAGAGCAATCAGTTGCATTCCACACAGACACTCACTGCCCAGCCAGAGACATGCAGGAATCAATGCCCTCTGCTCCTTCTTTCACCAGGAGCAAAGTAAAAGCACAAATTCCAAGCTGGCACCTATAAAGCAGTTATCAGGCTTTCCAGTGATCAGCAGTCTCCAGGAAATAATGTCCTTATGTTAAGTCTCTCCCCAGGAGCAAAACAGTAGCACTAATCCCAAGATGACCACCAAGAATCAGAATGTGGGCTGTCCAGTGATTGGTGCTCTTGGACCAGATGATGTAGATTTTAAAGGTAAGATGAAAAAAAAATGGGTTAATATCATAAGAGCTGCAGTGTTCACTAAGTGGTTAGATATGAAAGGGGATAACTCAAGCGTTTACAATCTAAGGGGAGAGTCATTCATTTTAAGAGTAAGATAGATTGGATGGGGTGGGAACGTGGTATCCTGGTTCTATGGAATACAGTAACGGGGGCTAATAAATTTAAATAATTGAAGAGGGAGTAGCTTCACAAAATGATAATGTTGTGCTTACTGACAATAGCCAATGAAACAGGAGAGAAAATGAATTATGTGGTGTGGTCAAACTGAAATAAGAGAAGGTCAACTAGAGAGATGATTCTAAAAATACAACAATGCCAGGGTGAGCAGGTGGGGAAAATTTAATTTCTATATGGCTCACAAAACACAAAGCTTTGGTTTCTTTCCTAGTTTAAATACACAACAGAAAATGGAATATAATTAAAACACAGTGTAATGAAAATATCCCACAACATACAAAATAGAAGAAAGCATTAAAACAATATAAATTGCAAGAAGGCAATAGAAGTAAAAACAAATTAACCTTTCCCTGACATCAGTCTATGGCAGAGTCTGAGTGAGCTTTGTCAACAAAGCCTTGAAATAGTTTATTTTATCCTTTAAATAAAAGGTTTAGTTCCTAGACCTCCCTCAGTGCACAGGTAATTAACCTTAAATGGACTTTTCTAATTTCTGTTTAACTCACGAGATAAAGTTTTGGTTTCTTTCCTAGTTTAAATATGCAACAGAAAACTGAGTAGTAAAACAGTGTAATGAAAATTCACAGTATACGAAACAGAAGAAAGCAATAAAGCAATACAAATTACAAGAAAGCAATAAAAAAAACATTTCCCAGTAATTACTCAGTAGCCTGTAAATAAGTAATATTTAAATATACATATATACAGATCTATACTAACTCAGCAATACATACTCTGAGATTTGGTATATCATATTAAACCATCAAGATCACACCCATAGACATAAACTAAAACATATACACAAACAAAGTCTTCCCTGCATCCTTAAATATACAAACTCTGAGACTGCACAATAGTGAAGACAGGGACAAACCACAAAACCTAATGTATAATGTTAAAGCATGTCTTTAACTTAATGTTTAAGGCAACAGATCCCTCCGCCTAGTTGGCCTATGCCTAAGGCCAGCTATACCTCATTTAGGGGGCTGATTCCCATACCCCCACTGGTATGCTACCTCAAATTGGATAGCATTGATGATAAGTGCAACCTTCCTTACCCCCACTATGATCCAATACTGAAAAGCTACATCAGTTGAATTTTGCTATTTAACTGTGCTTTTATATATAGAACATGAAACAAGAGACTCACTGTACACACACACACACACACATATATATATATATATATATATATACTTATATAGGGCCAATATGAGTTAGTCGAATAGCACTTCATCAAATACAAATATCCTGAACAGAAAAGTACAGAAAACAAAAGATTTCATTGAACTTGCTGAAACTCTTAAATTAAAACAAAACAAACAATATTTTTGCAGGGTGAAATCCCTCCCCCCATATCCCTAATGTGGGGGGCTGACCTGCTACTTGTATATATCAACTCTGAGATGGCATAACAGTGGAGGAAAGGAGAAATTCTCTTATATCGCTTAGTGCTGATATCAGTAAAAATACAGCCCAGACAGTCAGTTTATGTGAATGAACCAAATCCGTTCACTTAACACCAAAGAAACTCTTCACTCTGCACTTATTCAAGCACATTACAGCAGTCAGCCAAATATTTTTGATTAAATGTTACAACATGAATGGCTAAACCCAGTTTGATGTATCCCAAAAAGATATGAAACTGTATATGTCTGTTTCTGGTTTTGTCAGGTATAAAATATTATCATCTGCAAATAAAACCAGCTTTTCTTGACTACCATACCAATTATATTCTTGAATTTCTGAGTCCCTTATGGGGCAAACTACATAGGAAAAATGGGAATTGTGGGAACAATGCATACAAGGGAGAAATGAGGTTTAAAAGGCAGCAGGACTTAAAAGTGCTTTGTAATGTTTAACTGAAAAAGATTAGGTAGATTATAAATTATGTATAATGTTTGTAACTGGGAGTGTGTCGTTATGGTTTTTGATGTAAAATGCTTGCAACTAGGATTTTGTCAGTGTGGTTTGTTTTCATTTATATAAATGTATGATTGCCTATGTAGTAAGTGATGATTTAATAAAGATGTTTCTTGTTTAAAAATGGCAGGAATTGAATAATTTAAATATTGCTTAGGTTATATGATATACACCAATATATGTGAAATATAATATTCATGTTAATATAGTTTGATTACTTCTACATGAATGCAAATTTGCCTATGTCACAAGTGATAATTCAATGAAGGTGTTAAAAAAACAGTTTGATGTATTGTGTGGTCCCTTATATATATATATATATATATATATATATATATATATATATATATATATATATATATATATATATATACAGTGTGTGTGTGTCTGTGTGTGGGTGTGTGTGTGTATTTGTGTGGATTTAAATGTCAACTGGTTGACACTGAAAACATTAACTGCATAAAGTTGAAAAATAAGATCAACACTCTAACACTGTGCTCTGAGTCACAACCTTGGACCATGCAAAACAAAACAACTGTTATTTTGCAGGGGAAAAGCTCCCAGCACCCCCATGTGAGTGAATGCCCCCCACATGTCTTATTAGTTGTATTTACTAACTCTGATATCGTACAATCCCTAGGGTAGGGGCATGTTCCCCAACATCAGGTATTATCAATCTTGCATACCTGTCAACCATCTGTTTTGTCAACCAAATGTGTTCACCAAACAGATGTTAACATTTGGGAGCTTTTAGCATAAAAAAGGCTTTTATATATATATATATATATATATATATATATATATATATATATATATATATATATATATGGTTCCACTTCATATCATCGAATTACCATTTCATCGAATTGCAAATCATCGAGACCAAATCGTCGAAAACTCATTTCATCGAAAACTCATTTCATCGAATCTCAAATCATTGAAAACTATGAAGCAACTACAAATAACATTCCACAATGTTTTTACTATGTTTATGCAGGGGGCAAGCCCTCTGCACACCCTCGTAAATAAATATACCAACTCCAAGGTCGCACTACAGTGGGGTTAGGAAATTACCTTTTTCCCCCACTGTAGTGTGACCTTGGAGTTGGTATATTTAATTATGGGGGGTGTGAGGGGCGGAGTCCCCACATGGGGGGTGCAGGGGGGCTTGCCCCCCTGCATAAACATAGTACAAAGTGTCTGGGATGTTATTTGTAGTTGCTTCATAGTTTTTAATGATTTGAGATTTGATGAAATGAGTTTTCGACGATTTGGTCTCGATGATTTGCAATTCGATGAAATGGTAATTCGATGATATGAAGTGGAGCCATATATATATATATATATATATATATATATATATATATATATACACACACACACACACACACACACACACACACACACACACACACACAGGGAGATTTTATATGTGTGAATATATACCGATTTCTGGTCTTTAAACTCCTTTTTAAATTTAACATCAAGTTTCAGGGTATTGCTAACTTTAAATACCACATAAACATATTCCCATAGTTTGTCCTGAAGGTACTTATATAATATTTGATAATATGAGAAGAGACGATTAGGTAAAAGAAAGGGTAACACGTAAGCAATAATGCCTGACAGGGTGTGTGTTAATGTGTAATTAACGCCCGCCCAGGGGTATTATAATTTGTATTAGTTTATAAGTATGTAAAGTTAAACACTAAACATAAAGATGTGCAGTTGTTAGGTCTACCACAATTTATGTTTTTAAAGATGATTAATTTCTAGAAAGCTATCCTTGGGGACTTTGGTAGCCAAAGTAAGTGAGTTCTGGACATCCATGAAGATTTTAGAATCTGTTGTAAATAGTGAATGAAGTGAAATAAAATTTTACAAAATATACTGATTTTAATTATAGAAATTTGTCAGTATATAAAGACTTATTTGAACATCTGTTTATACTATGTTTAATATTATGTTACATTCTCCATAAACTTATCTCTCTTAACTTAACATTATTTGGCATAAGCTTCAACCCAGCTATTCTGAGGAGTTAACAACTCCAATTAAACAAAATTTCTGCTCCAAGAAGTAATTATCCTTTACAAGGAAAACAAATGATATGTCAAAGTTTAACTTAAAATTTGAACCCCCTGCAAGCTTCTTAGCATTCCACAGTATCAAAGAAATATACTTTCCAAGTATTGAAAGCAGACCATAATACCATCAATACCAATGGTAATGTTAATCATGGTATCAGATGCCAACAGAAATGAAAAAAAAATGAATTTGAAGCATATAAGCAAATGGAGGTTCTAAAGACACATTAAACAAATAAGGAGAAAATGTTTATCTTTGTTTTAACCCAAGTTTATTAATTACACCAGACACCAAGTCATTTTACTTAATACGCAGGACAGGTTCAAATGTAGTATCCTTGTGGCTTTAATAAATAGGAAGGAATTGAAAATATACAATATCCTGATTAGAAAGTATTTATCTAAAGTTTTGAGATGTTTAATGTAATTATAAGTGGAAATGATTTTGTCTTATACTGTCAGTTTACAGTATAACTTGTACTTATTTAAGGTATATCAACCCAAATGAAAATGAAAGACAAGGTCATGCAATGTACTTTGAATTCTAATGGTCATGATAGATGTTATAATTTTAGTATTAAAGTTCATTAGGGACAAAAGGCAAGCATATTTTGATATCACAATTGTCCATATAAGGCTTAACCAAAAGAAGAGCACAAGAATGACTTAAATGCCTGTCATAAATATATTTATGAATGAAATCATTTAAGACTTTCAATAGTATTAAATTAAGCTTATCCACAAAATCTTTACAAAACAAGTATATGCATATGTGGACTAGAATCTTGTTAGATTTTTGTCTAGATATGGAAGACATTTTTTTTTCTTTTGAAATCCTGAAATCCATCTTCTAACATTCATCAGGAAGGTTACTAAGTTAAATTTTTCCCTGGTAGTCATCAATTATCTCCAGTTTGTTAATAATGGATTGTGAATCCTCCTAGGCATTTCCATAACTAAATTTGAAAAAAATGAACAGTATCTTCTGACTGGCTACAGGTAACCCCATCATAAATAATGATTTTAATTTATTTAATAGGATTTGAGAGCTTAATTATTTTGGCTAGAGATAAAGATCACATATTTCACTATTCACCATAATAGGAAAATAACCTAACCGCTATCCAGGCCAATTAGTCTGCACAGAAAGTATTCAACTCCCTTTAGACTTTTTCCATTCTGCATCAGCAACTTGATGTTTTTGCTTAGTTTCAATATTTTCTACAACAGACAGCAAATCTGCCTCTTTCTAAATCAAACCCTTACTAAACAAAGATGGTTTACTGATTAAAAATCTCCTTCGGAACAACTTAAGGTCTGTCCATTTTGTCTCAGGACTGGCTGAAACGGTCTCTCTATGTTTATTCAGTTACAAACTTAGATAATTAACTATTTCTTGACACTTCACAAGATTTACATTGAGCCTCCATAATCTCAATTTTTGTGCAACCTAATATATGGATAAATTTTAAATTTATGGCCAAGGGTTCTGAGAATTATCTTAGATCAGTAACTGTCCTCCTTGATATTATTAACTACATTATGTGAAACAAGAAAAAGTGAGTTCATGGCTACTGTTTCTGAAAGGAAGAAAAAGTATGTTCTTTTTAGGGGACACTTAAATCTAAAAAAGCTCAATTCGATTGAATGAGTCCATTAAGATTAAAGACTGCACTAGTAACTGGCAATCATGTATTTTTATGTGGAGCATTCTAATTATCTAATGAAGAATTTTTAATAGAATTTCATTCCTCAGCAATTAAAATAATTGGTTAGGAAAGCAGTTCAAAATAGTAACTAGAGCTGTTTATAATTTTTTTTTATTTATCTGAGCACAGTGCATAGCTGTCTATAACACTAATAACAAAATCAGACTATGATACTGTAAAAACAGTTCAATACAACTAAAGCTAGTCTGGCCCCTGGGTCATGAGTAGAGGCTCCACAGTTAATAGAAAAGTGTCAGTCCATTGAAACTGATCCCAGCAATGGCAAAAGTTGTGAGTAAAATTTGCAGGTAATAGTAGAGCTTTCATCTTTCTCTACTGTTGTGTGACCTCAGAGCTTCTATGTATAAATTAGGGGTGGTGGGCCCCCCACATTTGGGATTGTAAAGGGGGCTTGCACTCCTGCAAAAATAATTTTCAATGCTGATTTTGATGCTGCTTGAATGACTGCTAATCTATTAACATGAATTTCAGCTAACTTTAGCCATCTTCATAGTTACTATTCAACTACTAACACTGTATTCAATTCCTTGATAAAACTGCACACATAATCCATGTTTTTTATGGATGCTAACCGGTAAGACACCAACATGTGAGCATACCTCTCAACTGTCCAGAGTTTCGCAGAATGTCCAGATTTTTGCCTCATATTTTTGGTCTGTTCCTCATAAAATTTGCAGTCTTCTGTAAATACATGGGATGATCTGAGTACTAAAGTCACTAAATAATGACATATATTTGAGTTTCAGACTTCATATCCTTCAGAAAATACATGCTAACACAAATCCTGTTATTCTAGCAATTTTCTAAGTTTATAAGAGGAATATTTAAAAATTGTCCCTGTTTTGGGGCCTTTGTCCCCCCATTATTTCAGGCTTTGTCCAGATTTCTTTCCCTAAGAGGTTGAGAGCTATGCATGTGAATCTTCTGAAATATATCAGTTTTCATTTAATTTTTACAGAATCGACAAACAATTCCTATTAAAGCCAGTTTGCATACCTTTTAAAGTTCCCTGGCAATGACAGAAAATCATTCATACCCGGAAGCTAGAAGAACAGTAAGATGTGATATACAGACATAATGTTAAACAGACAAGCAAAATATGCCCTTGGTAAATAATATATAATTCTACGCTATATGTAATCCCACACAGAAAGTAAAAGTAGATAGTCAAGAAATCACCTTTAAAAAGGAAGACACCAAAATTAATCTTTATATACAAGAAGCTTGTTTCCATTGTATGGTTCTCCTTCCTTACAAATAAAAGAGAAACACTGTTATGGTATTTTCTTTCCAATGCTCCCCAGGCCAAACCCAGTTCTTTGCACCTTTAGAGAAGGTCAATTAATAAAATGCTCAAATCAGTTACTTATTTTAAAGCACACATTGCCTGATGCCAATAATCTTGCAAAAGAGGTTAATCACAATATTTCTTACAGTCCCTGAAATATAACTTTGATTAGTGTGAAAAGTCAAGATTTAAACTGGAGAAACTTAATCTTTTATACACACACGCAGACTCACACGCACATGCACACGCACACACATACGTTAATAAACATCATTTTTACCTGACCTTTACAGCTTAACTATTAGGGGACTGGCATCCATATAAGCTAATTTTTGCACAGCTAAGAAAGAATTGTCTGACAATGCTTAAGAGAAATAAGAAAGTAACTGTCTAACTAAGCCTGAAGGACTTCTGTCAAAATAACCATTTTCTTGGTATATCTCCAGTCTACAAACATTTTTGAAGACATGCTTATATGTTTTTGTTTTAGTGGATGAGCAAATTTATGTTCTTGAAGAATTTAAATTGAGAGGAACAACAAGCAAATGCTAGAAAATACACAGAATATATGATATTTATCATTACTAACTATAAAATGCCAATCAAATACCAGTTCAATATCCTGCAAAACAGCTACCTAACGTAAGTGGAAAATCTGTTAATAAAGCATTTTAAGATTACAGGTATGACAGTCTGTTGTAGGAAGGCTATATCACACAATGTAGCCAATCCCTGAAATTTAGCAGTCTGTTGTAGAAAGAAATTTAGCAGGGATCCATTATTTATTGACAAAGGAAAGTATGCACAGTAAAAACATACTTTGTCCTTGAAGGGCAAACTAGGAACAGATTTTTTAGACAGGAGAAACTGAGGTTCTACAATGGATGGATCAGTATAGTAAACTGGCTGGTGTTGTGGTGCAGAATGATGAGCTCTGACTGTAATCCTGAAGGTCAGAGTAATGACTTAGGCACCAGAAGAGTTAGGCAGAAGATGATAGGAGCAAGTGGTTTATGCTGGCTTACCCCCCCTCATCCTAGGAGGAGGCTGTAATGGATCACATTGCACCTATGCAGCAGACCAGTGATGGTAACCCTTGTCTGCAAGCACATGGCAGCAGGTATGCACTGATAGCGAGGCATAAGAGCCCCCTCCAGTGACACTGGAGCTCATGCCATGCACTAGGACATGGAGTTAGAGCTATAGAAAAATACTTTCACAGCCTGTGCCCAGTATAATGCAGGTAACTTGGAGAGGCAGAGAATCATGTAGTCCCATGCTTAGAGGGTAAACTTTGATCAACATGGTAATATCAAAATCAGAAATGTATTTTCTATAGTCTATCTAATTCTAAAGGGAATCTAGTCATTCTGAGGAAATCATTGTACCCCTGTATACTTCACTAGTATGTTTTTTTTATTAAATACAAGCCTGTATTCTTTAGCTTCCAGACAAGCCACTTGAAAAAATCATGAAAATAGACAATGATTCCTTGACAGAAAAATTATAGCAGTGAGAAACTTGAACTATTAAGAAAAGTTTCTGGAATTGTCATTATTTATTTTTTTATTGGATTTGTTTACTGGTATGGTCCAGGTGGGTCAACAAAGCCTCCTTTCAGAGGAGGACCTGGGAGAAAAGCTCCATAATAGAACATAAAAAAATATATAATATTGGAAAAAAACAGTGTATTATAAATAGGTGATCGAGATCACAGATGTTAATATCACATTACCAGCAATACAAAATTAAGTACAATGTAGATTAGCATTTACAGTAAAGCAGGGAGAAATAAATATGGTGATACAGAAAGAGACACCACAGGAGAGATATGCTTGGGTTTTATACATGTACTGTGATTTCTATTTTACTGGCGTGTTGTTTTGTTTTCCTGAGTTGCCACAGATAGAAAGCAAACACACCTACTATTCTGCTCTGTGAACTCCTGTCACTGCTTATCCATGAGTGTTATTTATTATTTTATTTATCTATTTTATTTATCTATTTTATTTGACATTTAAATAAAGGGAAAGTCCATCTAGGTTTGAATCCAATTTTCCACACAAGCCCATGGAGAAAAATACCGTAAGAAATAATACAAATTAAATATATATGATCTTATAAACATACAAGTAATAAAAAATTCACAATAAACTATACAAATGACATCAATAGGAGAAAAAAACATGATTACATCAGAGACAGGCAAAAATATACATATGTACATATAATTATCTAAACATGTTTTAAATATTATAGGGAAAAAGAAGTAATAATGTACAGGAGGTGCAGAATCAGAAACTGGTGTTATAGGTTTACAAAGATAAAAGAAAACCGGAGAAGATGAGAGTAAAAAAGAGTAAAAGATAATGGTATAGAACAAAAGTCAGGGAGAAATAAGGGTGGATGCCAAAAGCAGTAAAAGAAAATAGGTGTTGTATAGTAAATTTGTGGAGGAAGGAAGACACAGGGATGGAAGAAAGGGTGTAAGAGAAATAAAACAGTAATGGGAAAAGAAAATTATTGGGTCAATTTAACCTGGAGAAAGGCAAGTACAGAGCCTGGAGTTATTTGGTTATCAATAAATGAACTGCTCTTTGCTATACTGTTTTTAATTTATTTTATTCTATGATCACAAATGTAGGTGTTTTGTTTATATTTGTGATCATTCATTTTTAGTGTCTTGTCGTATTGATATAAAAAATCATAGATTAAATCGGTCAAAGTACTGTGTCTTTATCCACTTCATCTTTGATCTTTAGGATCACAGGTAAGAATTAGGCTAGAAGCCCTTGTTGGCCATGTTAAACCTAGCCAATTTCCCTTTCAAGGGTGAGAATCAAACCATATACCTTGTGATTGTGTAGTAAACACATTAACCATTATACCACCCCCAACCTCAACCCCATCTGAACATATCAGCATCAAGTTAGGGTAATCAAACTTTCTGAAAGCCAGTAAGTTTTAAAATTAACAACTGAACATAATCATCATTTTGAACTAAAATGATTATTGAAGTTAAAGAATTAGACTAATGAATGGTGTAAAATTTCTACAACTGCATTTGGTGTGAGGAAGATTTGAACTTACTTTCAAAGACACATCAAATCCAGTTCTCTTCTCGTGTTTTTCTTAAATTTTAACTCACATTTGTTAACAGTAGTTTGAGAAATGTATTAAGATTTGATATTCATGTACACAAAACGAGTGAAAAGTTTGTAAAATAGTTTGTCCCCTAACTATGGATAAATTATCAATAGACTTGAGTCAAACATATAATTTACATGAATTTATGGGCCAGCTGACACCTGTATGGGGACTAGAAAATATAAATAGGAAATCAATGTGTTCTTGGTAATTGGTGATACAAATTTTATGGAATGAAACTAAGAATAATTTTTATTTTTTTATCTATTTGTAGAATGGGTAAGTCCACTGGACAGAGCAGCCTCTTTTGAGGGGCACACAGGATCATTGTCTGGTTAATTGACTTCCTTAGAGTCACATAGTAGGCAAATGAAAGGGGAAGGAATCAAACCCTGTAACCTGGCCACAGGAAGCTGCTCACAGCTTAGAGGTTTAGTCCATCGTGCAAACTGCCAAACACAATCATCTGGAAAGGCTGACTCTGCCATAGACTGCTATAAGGAAAGGTTAATTTATTTTTGTTTTCTTGTAATTTGTATTGCTTCATTGCCTTCTTCTATTTTTGTATATTGTGGTGTATTTTCTTTATCCTGTGTTTTACTTGTTTACTGCTTTCAATTGCATATTTAAACAAGGAAAAAGACCACATCAACACAAATTTTAACCCACCCTCCCACTTTGGTCTTGTGTTTGTAAACTCAAATATCTCTCTAGTTGCCTGACCCATATGTTAATTTGACCACAAATCTCCTTGTCTTTCATTGACTATTGTGAGTAAGCACAAAATTATCATTTTATGAAATCACTCCCCTTCAGCTTTTTCTTTCTTTCTTTCTTTCTTTATTTATTTAACATTTGTTAACCCGGAAATTCCAACTTGGAACAAAGCCAATTTTCAGCGGAGGCCTGGGGAGAAAGGCTCCAGAAAAGGTTTGAAGGCTTTAAATTTATTTGTCACCCCACTTTGTTCCATCCAGCCAGAATACTAAGAGACCACCCCCTTCTGATCTATCTTGCTCTTCTAAAATTAATGGCTCTCCCCTTAGATTGCTAAAGATTGAGTTACCTCATCATTTATATTTAACTGCTTAATGCACACTGCAACTCTTTGGATATTAAACCATTTTTTTCCATCTTACCTTTAAAATCTACAACATCTAGTCCAAGACCACCAATTATCGGAGAGCCCACATTCTGCCTCTCAGTAGACATCTGGGGTTTAGTGCTTCTGTTTTGCTTTTGGTGAGAAAAGGAGCAAAGGGACTTTATTTTGTGGATACTGCTGATCACCATAAAGCCTAATAATTCTTCAAAGGTATCAGCTGGGAATTTGTGCTTATATTTCATGCTCGGTAAGAGAAGGAGCAGAGTGCACTGATTCCTGTTTCTTGTTGGGCAGTCAGTGTCTATGTGGGACTTTCCTGATTGGTCTGGTTGCTGTTCAAGGTATCTTCCAGAAAAAGACTACAGCAAGTCTTCAGACCCCTGCATCATCTCGGACAAGATTGCTGATCACCAAAAAGCCTGTGGCCTGCTTCTGAGATTGGGATTAGTGCTACTGGCTCCCTTCTGGTGAGTGAAGAAGCAGAGTCATTATATCCCAGTAGAGTGAAGTTGTGGTGAGACCTGCACTAGTAGTAGCCAGGTAGTAGGCAATCAGGAAAATCCATTCCTTTCATTAGTCTTGACAAAGCTAATTCTTTCTTTTCAGTAAGTACTACTTGATTAGCCACTGTGTAACCTAACTTCAGAATATCTCCCTAAATGCTTCATCCATAAATCATCAGGGTCAACTGTAGTAGTTTACCCTCAGGTATTTGGCAGTGACCTGTATTAATGCGCACACCTTGAGTTGACATTTTTCCTGTAAAAAGACCCATGGGATTTCACCAATACCTAGTTGCATATAAGGTAACTAGCTTGTACTGATAAGAACTGCACCCCAGAGTTGCAAACCCAATACACCTGACATTAATTTGTATTACCACAATTGTGTAATCATTAACAAACCTATGTTTCCATGGATGTGAACTTTCCCACTATCTCTGTAACAGCTTGTAAGATTTGGGCATCCTTAGGCAATGTAGAAACTGCCTCATGTTTATTGACAACCAGATAATTCTTAAACAAACTAATAAGGTATGTTAGAACTGTATTTATAAAATGTCACTAGAGGCAAAGCTCTCACATAAAAGCACTCCTAATGCCATTCAGGTTCTCAGTAGTACACATTCTGCACCCATCAAATACAGTATGAAGCAGACACATAGACATGCATATGCTGGCAAATTTAAATGTAACCTTTCTAAAACCCAAAGACCTCCTAGATGAAGTACACATAGCAAATACCCTCAGCAGTCTTGAATGCACTCTCTCAAAAAACACCCACATCAACACATACAACAACATTTCATGCAGCCTGTACTTCTAAGCCCATAAGGCAAGCCACCACACAATCCAACATTTTAGTCATTGGAGACTCCATTGTGAGACACACTGATGTCCTTCTCACAAGGCTGAGTAAGGAGAAAGTCACTGTCAATTGCTTATCAGGGGCCAGGATTCACCACATTAAGCAAGCACAAAAGTCATTAGACCACAAATACTTGTATGACTCAGTCATAAATCCATGTAGGTGCAAAAGACCTGAAACATACCTACAAAGACTATATGAAGAGAGACATCATGGATCTCTCAGAATATGTGTCCCAGGCTGGTATGAGCCTTGCACTGAGCATCATTTTACCTTCTCCAAACATGATGCCACAATAAAAATAGAAGATGACTGACTTTAATAATTGGCTTAGATTTTGGTGTCATTCTAAGCTGGGTGATATTTGTCAGCATGGAAGGAGATGGTCAACAGATTGCTATGTTTTGCCACAGATGGTCTGCACCTATCCCCTCTTGGATTTCATATATTAGCTAAAACATTGTCCTGACCCACAGTGCCTCTTTTAGGCAATGCCAAATTGAAAGCACTCCCAGTTTAGAAAATCAAAACCAGGAAAATCTAAAGGTGTTACTGGTCAATGCTAGGAGTCTAAACAAGAAACTCCACTTCATACAAGCTCTCCTCACTCTAGAGAATGCTGATGTCTGTGCAATCACTAAGACACAGTTTAAAGCTGCAGAAAGCACACTGGCAGTGCATGGCAATAATGCCTTTCACACATTTAGACCAGCTACTGTGCAGAGAGGGACAAAAGGTGGAGGAGTCTCAATTAACAACAAAAATAAATGGATCTAATATAAGATAATTGACTTTTCGGAAACTCGAAAAAAATATTGAAGAGACCATATAATTGAGTTTCTGAAAACTCAAACATCAAAAAAAATCTACCTTTTTTACATTTTTGCAGGAGGGCAAGCCCTTCTGTACTCCTCACACTCCATGCAAATTATCCATACTAACTCCAAGATCATACTACAGTGAGGAAAAGGGTAAATTTCCCGATCCTCACTGTACTGCAATCTCCATTCAAAAGATTTGAGTTTTCAAAAATTCGATCATATGGTCTCGACCATATGGAGTTCGAGTTTCTGAAAACTCAGTCATTTGATAGGGATCCAAATAAATATAGTTCAAGGTTTGTCAAACTGGACAATGCATTTGAGCTGCTCTACATTCAAATCACCATTGTCAAAATTCCATATCATTTCCTTACAAGCTGTAGGTCCCCCTCAGTGACCCAGGAAAACCATAACATGCATTTAAACTTAATGGAAACACCCATAGCATATTCATGGGATACTTTAATTATCCAAGTATTAACTGGGAATCATATATGACACCAGAGATTCCTGACTTTTATAACACAAATTCTCTGGATCAGATTGTCAATATGCCAACAAGGGAGCAAACACACTCAGTCTGGTCCTCACTGTGACAAACCAAAATGCTGTCAGCCCAGCTGGTTGGAAGTTTGTAAATAATTATATGTCAGTTGAAAATATTAATATGGTTTATATAGAAATGTGACACTGCCAGCCCAGCTATCTGGAATTTTATAAATAATCATATGTCATTTGTGAACATTAATATGATCCATAGGCTTGTCTTACAAATGTAAGAGAGCTATATATTATGTGTATATTAAACTACTGGTGCAGAAGTGTGTGTTGAACTGTATGTTATATACTGAGCTTCAAAAATGTAACCACAGTGTACCCTACTGGGAAAGAACGGAAATGGATGTAAACTATATGCCTGTGCAAATGTATGTTTTAATAGCAGTAGCTGGAACATACAGAGTTAACTTGCAAACCCTCAAGAAAATAAGCTGAAATTGTTTATGACTGCATTATCGCTCAGTTTCAGCAAGAAGACAGGATGCCTACAGCTAGAATTTTTTCTATTGTCCAGGAGAGAAATAATTACTAGGTTTCAAATATAAAAGTGTTAAAGGTTTTACAACTTCCAGTTCTAGGCAAACTTCTGAGGGATAAGTATTTTTCACACAGAAATATTATATTTTGTCAGTATGTCAGCCTGGGAAATGAAGGCTGGTGACAGGTAGTGATGTCACCCAGCTAACCCAGGAGTAATGTGTATTATTAATTTAAGAACTATCTCAGAGAGTAAGTCTGTGCATTTTGTATTTGTCTTTGGACCTGAAAATATCCTCTCATCAGCACTTGTCTCGCTCTGTAAGTAAGTCTCAGGTACAGTGATATCTCTTAGATATAGATAGGAATATAGTAAAGATTAGTTTAAATGTTTTCTGTATTTGTGAGACTGTCCTGCAATGTTGTTTTAAAATATTTCCTGTGATTCTGAACTCTGTAGTTACCGTATTGTTTGAGTACTGTCTTGTTCTTTTATTATTTATTATTAAATATAGCTAAACATTTTAATTGTGGCTAGTTTGTTTAGAGATATTTAAGTTCTTGGAGTATTTGTATAGATATTTGGTGACACTGTACAGGCCACTCCTAAAAAAGCCTTCAAGTCTTGGTCACACTTACCATTTTGATAATAGTAACATTACACAGTAGAATTGGTCACCCTTTTGGAAGGGCCTTATAGTAGCTGATAAGTAGTGGTTGATGGCAGGGATAACTACCTTATAGTTTGGGCAGAAGGAGGCATAGCTAGTAAACCTGTGCCAGCCTTCGCCAGGAGTGTCTGTGTGTTTGCATATAAATCAAATCTCAAAGTGTGTGTGTGTCAGCTAGTTGGGCATGGACATGAAGCACTGATTGGACAGAGAGGGTGTTAGAAGTTTTGGCTTGACCATTCGGCTGAGATCATAACCCTATAGCTGTGCCAGTGGGGAGACTTATTGGGGATCTGGAGAAAGAGGCAGAATCCAGCCCCAGACTGACTGTGATCTCTGTGGGCTCTTAAGGGAAATTGTACTTTACTGTGTGTGTACTTGTCATCCTCCCAGTATGCACATCCCTCACTGGTGCTAGTTGCGAGGATTGAGGCTCCTTGATTACTGGGCCAGTGCAGGGGCATCACACTCACTAATATGGAAAAGTTCTGCACCCTCCCTAGTGAAATGTCTTCTCTGGTAAGATCAGACCACAGAATAGTATCTCTTGAAGTAAGAATTAAAAACTAAAACCCCCAGTAAACCCTGGAATGTTCAGGAACTACTCTAAGGCTAACTTCCTACTATTAAGTGATAATCTATAAACATGGAGAACACTGCTGCATACATGGAACTATTCACAGAAACCATATACAAACATGTTAATAGCTGCATAGAGGCAACTGTAACCACCAGGAAGAATTACAAAATTAACTCAAAAAAGAAGCTACCCTGGTTGATCACAATGTCAGTAGACTGTATAAAAAAAAGAAGAAAATCATGGCAAAAATTGGGAAGTGTAGCACACAGCAGGATGAAAGCACCTCATCAAACTAATCAAACAACTCAGATGACAAATAAAAACTTCCAAAGCCAAATTTGAGGTAAATCTGGCCTCCAAGACCAAGGACAACCACATGGTATTCTTTATCTATATCCACATTCTCAAAGGCAATACAATAGACTCTCTCTTAGCCTGCCTCTCTTTAACCGGCCTCCTCTTTAACCGGCCATCAAATTTCTGCTGTAATCCTAGCAAAAGACAACAGAGAAGAACAACATTTCCACCTCCTCTGGGCTAAATGATGACAGACATTTGAGTTTTAGACTTCATATTCATTAGAAAAATTACATGCTAACACAAATTCTGTTATTCGAGCTGATTTAAAACCTATAAATATTATTTTGTATGCTTTTTTGATTAACCAGCCATTCATTTTTCCAGCCTAGGGATGAGGCCCAGTGAGACCAGATAAAAGGGAGTCTAATGTATGCAATTGTGTGCAGAGATCATTGTTAAATGAGCCCTTATTCTGAGCCAGAAGGGATAGCAAACACACTGGCAGATAAATTCAGCTCTAACTTTACTCCTCTCTTCCCTTCAACCTCCCCTCAGGAAATACCATCAAATATAACTCCTCCTCATACCTCTCAGATTTTCACAGAATGTCCAGATTTTTGCCTCACATTTTTGGTCCACTTCACATAAAATTGTGGTTTTCTGGGAAATCATTGTGAAATCAGTGAGGGTTAAATACAGAAAATAATGACAGACATTTGAGTTTTAGACTTCATAACCTTCAGAAAATTCATGATAATGCAAAACCTGTTATTCTATCAATTTTCTAAGTTTGTAAGAGCAATATTTAAAAAGTGTCCCTACTTTTGGACCTTTGTCTCCCCCATTATTGATGGCTTTGTCCAGATTTCTTGCTCCAAGAGGTTGAGAGGTATGCTCCCCTACAATGACTATGGAACAGGTCCTCAATTTTCTCTCTAATGCCATTAGTGGTACCAGGCAATATCCCAGGATGCCTTCTAAGTAGCATGAAACATGATTTATCAGACCATTTGGGATTGCTATTTAACCATAGTCTCCAAACAGGCTTCATGCCTTACAAATGGAGAACAGCAACAATCATCCTTCTGCACAAAAGTGGGCAATCTGCAGACCCTGGAAACTACAGATCCATATGTCTCACTAGTCTCATATGCAAAGCCATGGAAAGAATGATCCTGGAAATGATCAATAATGACATAGGAAACCTCCAAACACTGTACACAACCCAGTTTGGGTTCTTCAAGGGCAGGTCATGCCTACTTAACCTGGTGGACTTCTTTAAGAAGATCACCAAAGCAATGGATGAGAGCAAAAGGATTCATACTGCCTACCTTGACCTGGCTAAGACATTTAACGCAATACCCTACTCAGGCTTTGTTGATAAACTTAAGAAGTTAGGTATAAGTCCTTCTGTCACATAGTGGATAGCCAGTTGGCTCACAGACAGGATCCAGGAAATTAGAATTATGGAGTCTATCACTGCAAAGAGGCTAGTCACAAGCAGAGTCACTCACGGATTGGTTCTGGAACTGCTCTGTTTAGGCATTTACTTCTCTGAAGTCAAGGACAATGTCAAGAGCCTCTGGCTGTCCAAATCTGATGATGATTGCAAATTAGGAGCAGTCACAGAATCCCTCACTGACACTAATATTCTCCAGAAAGGGCTGACACAGACAAATAACTTGTGTTAGAGCCTTGAACTAAAACAAAATGCCAAGAAATGTGTAATAATATCCTTCGGTAAGTCATCCATCCCTGGTAACTGTCATATTGACAACACACCCCTAAGACTTCATAGGTTCAAAGGTTCATAGGTAGGTACTAGGCTATTGGCCCTAGGGCCTATATAAGCCTAGCCAAAAAGGTACCTTAGCTTTTGTCACCCAAGAAAATTATTTTCCTGTGCCCCTGTCGAGCAGAACCACAGAGGTGATCCTCAGGGTGAATTTCCTATTTCCCATCCAATCATCAAGATTTTTCTTAAAGAGTGCTAATGAGGAGGTTTGTTTGATATAGATAGGTAGTTTGTTCCAGAGTATAGAAAGTCTCTGGGACAGGAAACTATCCCTCCAGCATGTTCTGTTTATTGAGGTGACAAGGTTTAGGTCCCTAGAACATGTAGCTCAGAAGGATTTGGATTTTTTTAAGTGGACCATGTCCAACAGCTCTGGGTTTGACATAGCTTTGTATATTAGGCAGAGATCACCTCTGAGTAGGTGATATGCGATGGAGTAAAGCTGGAGTTTTTTGAGACGGTTTGCGTAGGGCATCTGTTTGAGGCCAGTAATCCTCTTTGTGAGGTATTTCTGTGGCCTTTCCAGTTGTTGTAGATTTCTTGTGAGGTACATACCAGAACGGGCATTGTACTCTAGAATGAGTCTAATGAGTGACGAGTAGAGGGGAACAATGACCTCGTTTTTCCTGGATGAGAAACATTTTGTGATGAGGTGTGCCAAGTAAAAGGATTTCCTAACTACTGTGGCGATGTGATTATCAAAGGAGAGACTACTGTCCACCTGTGTCCCAAGGTTTCTTATCACACTTTTAGTGTTAAGTAGACTACCAATTATGTGGTAGCTCATGGGTACAGAGTTTTTACCAAAGACGATGACAATGCACTTTTTGGCATTGAGCTTGAGGCCATGGCTTTGACACCAGGCATCTGTCTCAGTGAGGCCCTTTTGTAGGATGTCAACATCATTAGGAGTTTCGATTATGACTCCTAGTTTGCAGTCATCTGTGAACTTCGTTAGCCAAAAACCTTCTGTGTTAGCCTGTACTTCGGAAAAGTAGATAACAAACAGGAGAGGACCCAGGACTGAACCCTGTGGTATTCCACTTGTCACTGGTCTGAAGTCGGATTTGTAGTCTGCTACCTTCACAGTGTGGGTTCTGTGAGTGAGTCAGTTGGCAACCCATCTTGTGAGATAGGGATTTATACCTAGTTTAGTGAGTTTATCTATAATTTCAGAGTGGGGGATGGTGTCAAAAGTCTATCAGGTTTAGGAGACATGATCTGCCTTTTACAAACCTGAACTGGTTTGTTTATAAGTTCCATGATGATACTTTCCATGGCCTTGCAGAAGATGGTTATTAGGCTAATGGGGTGGTAGTTCACAGGGTCCATGGTGGCTCCCCCTTTGTGGAGTGGGATAACCATCACTATGCGCCATTCAGTGGGCACAATGTCTGAGGTGAGGCTATGATTGAACATGGTGCTTAGGTGGAACACAGCCTGGGATGTTGTCAAGTCCCATGGATGCTGTGTTTTTGGCTTTGGAGAGTGTGTTTTTTACCTGTGCAGCTGTGATTACAGGAACTTTGCATTCTTCCAGTATAGAGATGGGCCCTTTAGGGGGTGAGAGGGTTAGCACTGAACCTATCTGCCAGGATGTTGGCAGTATCAGTTGGTTCTGTATATTTAGTGCCATTGTGCTGTAACTCAGAGCAGATCTGAGTGTTGCCATTGAGATTCTTGACATATCTGTAGAATGCTTTGTGGTTGTCTTTAGAATCAGTGGTTCATAGGTTCATAGGTTAAATGAATTTTGCTATGCCCTTTTCGAGTTATAGTATACTCTGCCTCTGTCTAACAGTGACACAGAATACCCGGGGTAAGGGTAACTACACTCCCATCTCTCTTGGTAGCGTAGCTTCGATGGGATTGGATTTTCTGGTTTCTTTAACGGGCAGCATATGGCATCTGTTTGATGAGATTTTACTTCTTCTCAATTTTGCACACATGAGTGTCTGGTAAGGTACATCAAAGGGGCATTGTACTCAATTATGGGCCTGATGAGGGATGAGTAAAGGCACGATGACCTCCCCCTATCTCTAATGTGAATCCCTTCCTAACCACTTTATGGTGTGTTGTCAGAGATGCTATCAATATCAACTTGTGTCCCCCCTAAATACTTACTTCTTCTCTAATGGATTACTACCTATGTGGTAATTTTGTGGGCACTTTGTTTTGCCAAAGGGGATGACTATACACTGAGGCACTGGTGCCTTGGCTCTTATGATCTGGCACAGGTTGCCTTTTGTAGGTGGCTTGTGAGAGGATGTGATTAGGCAGCAGTCCGCAGCGTCACCTTGGTTGGTCACACACAGTCCTCGTTGTTAGCCTACTCCAAGAAATATATATATACAAAGAGAGGTCCCAGGATGAGAGCCTTGTGGGGAGCCTCCCACTACTTAACTGGTTTGAGTCTGACATGGCTATAATTTATCAACCATGTGGGTTCTGTCCTTGAGCCAGTTTGCAACCCATCTAGTGACATAGGGTTTATTAAGCTGGTGAGCTTATCTATAATGCCCCCCAAGTGGGTATTGTATTGAAGGCTTTGCAAGGTCCAGGTAGGCTGTGTGACCACCCTTCCCTCGTCAATGGCCTTGGTGACTGTCTCAAAGAAAATCGACCAGTTTAAGAGACAGGATCTGCCCGTCTGTGGTCCCAATATCTTATTTATATGGTCCATGGATGATCCTTTCCATAGCTTTGCAGACCAAGCTAGTCAGGCTTGTTCATGTAGGGACGCAGCCGGGACACTGTCTGGTCCCATTGATGCTGTTTTTTTGCTTTGGAGAGGGCGGCTCTTACCTGGATGCCTTCCTTTTTTTTTTTTTGCTATCATCATGTAGCTTCCTCCCCTTCTATTGTATAGTTTGTTTATGGCTGGGGTCCACCAGACAGGAAGCCTAACCTTGGAGGATTGGGTCTTGGTTTTTCAGGTCTGGGCCATTTATTTCCCCACAGGCGGGGCTTTGAAGGATTTCACCTCGGTTTTGAGGTGTGAAATTTGCTATGTGAATATCTAGTGAGATTAGTTTATGGTCTGATCTTACCAGTGAGGGATACACTTCTGGTCTGGAGCATAGAGTCCCCATGTTGGTGATGATCAGGTCCCATAGCATTTGAGTTTATAAATTCTAGGAACCTTGGAGAGACCTTCATATTTTCCAGTGTTCTCAGGAAGGCCGAGTGGGGTTCCTGGGTTTGGGAGGGTGGTCTGTAGCAGGCTATAAACTGGAAGGCAGTTTTACCCACTGTTAGTTGCACATGGAAAGTCTCTGATGCTTCGTGCTGTGCCACCAACCTGTTCTTCTGTTGTAAAGTTTGTTTGTGGTAGGGGCCACCAGTTCAGCAATCGTACCTCTATTATCTGTCTGCTGAAGTTGGCTTTGGAGAAATTTTTATGGTGGTTTCTGTTGAACAAAGTTTGGTACATGAGAGTTTTTCCCAGTTATTGGTGGGGTAATTGAAATAAATGGGAGAGTGGGAACTTGGGGCATGGTGGGGATCTGTAGCAAGTTACAATCATTCAGCATTCATCAGACCTGTCATTGTAACCAGGCACATCCAACAATTGGAAGATTCACAGAGGTTCCTCACTAAAAGAATACATGACATAAGTAACATGTCATTTGCAGACCATAGGTTCATAGGTTTATAGGTAGGTACTAGGCTATTGGCCCTAGGGCCTATATAAGCCTAGCCAAATGGTACCCTGGCTTTTGCCACCCAAGAAAATTATTTTCCTGTGCCCCTATCAAGCAGAGCCACAGAAGTGATCCCCGGGGTGAATTTCCTATCTCCCATCCAATCATCAAGATTTTTCTTGAAGAGTGCTAATGAGGAGCTTTGTTTGATATAAATAGATAGTTTGTTCCAGAGTATGGGAAGCCTCTGAGACAGGAATCTGTCCCTCCAGCATGTTCTGTTTATTGTGGTGACAAGATTTATGTCCCTAGAGCGTGTAACTTGGAGGGATTGGGATTTCTTTATGTGGAGCATGTCCAACAGCTCTGGGTTTGACATAGCTTTGTATGTTAGGCAGAGATCGCCTCTGAGTAGGCGATATGCGACAGAGTAAAGCTGGAGTTTTTTGAGACAGTCTGCATAGAGCATCTGTTTGAGGCCAGTAATCCTCTTTGTGAGGTATTTCTTTGGCCTTTCCAGTTGTTGTAGATGTCTTGTGAGGTACATACCAAAAGGGGTGTTGTACTCTATAATGGGTCTAATGAGTGATGAGTAGAGGGGAACAATGACCTCTTTTTTCCTGGATGAGAAACGTTTTTTGATGAGGTGTGCCACGTAGAAGGATTTCCTGACTACTGTGGTGATGTGATTATCAAAGGAGATACTACTGTCCACCTGTGTCCCAAGGTCTCTTATCATATTTTCGGTGTTAAGTAGATTGCCGCCTATGTGGTAGTTCATGGGTACAGAGTTTTTACCAAAAGGGATGACAATGCACTTTTTGGCATTGAGCTTGAGGCCATGGCTTTGACACCAGGCATCTGTCTCAGTGAGGCCCTTTTCTAGGATGTCCACATCATTACATTTGATTATGGCTCCTAGTTTGCAGTTATCTACGAACTTTGTTAGCCAAAGACCTTCTGTGTTAGCCTGTACTTTAGAGAAGTAGATACCAAACAGGAGAGGACCTAGGACTGAACCCTGTGGTACTCCACTTGTCACTGGTTTGAAGTTGGATTTAGAGTTTGCTACTTTCATAGTGTGGGTTCGGTCAGTGAGCCAGTTGGCAACCCATCTTGTGACATAGGGATTTATACCTAGTTTAGTGAGTTTGTCTATAATTCCAGACTGGGGGATGGTTTCAAAAGCCTTGGCGAGATCTAGATAGGCTGTGTGTACCACCTTACCCTCATCTACACCTTTGGTGACCGCTTCAAAGAAGTCTATCAGGTTTAGGAGACATTATCTGCCTTTTACAAACCCGAACTGGGTAGGGTCCAGAGTTTGGAGATTATCAATGTCATTGTTTATAAGTTCCATGATGCCCCATTTGGAATGTATCTGACCCGACACTTGCAGCAGCTGGAGAGGCCACAAAAGTTCCTCACCAAAAGGATAAAGGGTCTCAAAAGTGAATGGATGGGAGATAGAGAGATGATATACCCCAGGGATTACCTCAGTGTCACTGATCGACAGAGGCACAAAAAATAAAAGTAATGGTATAGTTCATACTAAAGGGGTGGAAGCCACAAACCATGGGCTAGGGCTAGGCTTGTAAATGCCCTCAGGCAGATAGCCTAGTATGAACCTATGAACCTATGAACCTATACACTCCATAGCCTTGCAGACCAGGCTCGTCAGGCTAATGGGGCGGTAGTTCCTGGGGTCCATGGTGGCTCCCCCTTTGTGGAGTGGGATAACCGTTGCTGTGAGCCATTCAGTGGGCACAAAGCCTGAGGTGAGGCTATAATTGAACATGGTACTTAGGTGGGGTGCCAGTTTGTTCTGTAGTTCATATAGAATGCAGCCTGGGATGTTGTCAGGTCCCATGGATGCTGCGTTCCTGGCTGTGGAGAGTGTGTTTTTTACCTGTGCAGCCGTGATTACAGGCACTCTGCATTCTTCTGGTATAGAGATGGGCCCTTTAGGGGATGAGAGAGGGGTAAAGTTAGCACTGAACCTATCTGCCAGGATGCTGGCAATATCACTTGGTTCTGTATATTTAATGCCATTGTGCTGTAACTCAGAGCAGATCTGAGTGCTGCCATTGAGATTCTTGACATAGCTATAGAATGCTTTGTGGTTGTCTTTAGAATCAGTGACGATTTTGTTTTTGTAACTAGCTTTGGAGGATTTTATGAGGGATCTCAGCTTCTTGCTGAGGCTGCCCAGGGAGTTCCTCCAATTATGGGATTTTACTCTTTTTTGCAAAAGTTTCTTTCTTCTGTTGTAGAGTTTGTTTATAGCAGGGGACCACCAGATTGGCTTCCTTTTTTTGAAGGATAGCATCTTGGTTCTGTTAGGGATTGCATGATCCATGCACTCGTGTAAGTGTTTATAAAGTGCAATTGTATAGGATTCAGCAGTCGTATCTCTACTGTCCGTCAGCATGGGTGTCGTGAAGTTTGCCACTTCTGCCTTAAGAAGCGTGAAGTTGGCTTTCGAGAATTTTTTTACGGTGGTTTCCCTAATGGGGACCACCACAAAGTTCTATTCCAGTATTCTGTCTTACAGGCTGTTGAGAGCAGATCTATGCCTGGCATACAAGGCACTGTCAGACCCCACCCTGATGGACCTCCTGCAAATCTGCAAAACAAACAGCACCAGAATTACCTGTTCTAAAGACTTAAACATTGTCTGTGATATAAACAGGACATGCTGGAGAAACAGGTATACATCCTAGAGGCTATCACTTGTCTGGAACAGGCTCCCCATCCATGTGAAGCAGAGTTCCTCCCTAATCCAATTCAAGTGTAACTTGAACAATTACATGGGGAACAGGAAATTCATCACTGCTTTGGCACCTATGTCTCTAATGGATGCAGTAAACTTATAAATGGTTAATTTTCCAGTCCTCTTCTTACATTTATCAAGGGTACCGGAACTTGACAGAGATTTGGTATGCATGGCTAGACTTTAAAAGCCCCTTATGGTTGTTAGCCTAGTACAAACCTATGAACCTATGAGGCTATGACCCATGGCAGTCAAGGTGATATGTTTCTTGAGAACTGAGGGAGTTAACAGATAAAAATGCCACACAGGGCAAGAAACTGCTAAGTCATGTTTTTTAATATTTTTAAATGTGGGTATCATTCTCTAGGAAGAAAAATATACTCTGGGGAAAGGATATATATTTATGGTCCATTTGCTCTTTAAATGGTCTAAAAAGAATGTCTTCTTCTTTTTCTTCTTATAGGTTCATAGGTTGGTACTAGGCTATCAGCCCTAGGCCTATACAAGCCTAGCCATAACAATTCCCTGGCTATTTCTTCCCACACTATTTACTTCCCTGTACCCCTGTCTAGCAGGATGACTGACGTGATCCCCGGGGTGAATTTCCTTTCTCCTATCCAATCATCAAGGTTCCTTTCAAAGAGGGCCAAAGAGGCACTCTGCTTGACATGTATGAGCAATCTATTCCAGAGTCTGGGGAGTCTCTGGGTCAGGAACCTAACCCTCCAGCATGTTTTGTTTATTGTGATGACAAGGTTTAGATCCCTGGAGCGCGTGGTTCTGAGGGATTGGGATTTCTTTAAGTGTAGCATGGCCAACAGCTCTGGGTTTGACATGGCCTTGTATTTTAAGCAGAGATCGCCTCTGAGTAGATGATATGCGACAGAGTATAGCTGGAGTTTTTTGAGGTGGTCAGCGTAGGGCATCTGCTTTAGGCCTGTGATTCTTTCAGTGAGGTATTTCTGCGGCCTTTCCAGTTGTTGCAGATGTCTTGAGAGGTACATACCAAACGGGGCGTTGTATTCTATAATGGGTCTAATGAGGGATGAGTACAGTGGGACAATGACCTCCTTTTATTTGGATGAAAAACCCTTAATGATGAGGTGTGCCACATAGAAGGATTTCCTGACTGTTGTGGCGATGTGGTTATCGAAGGTGAGACCACTGTCCACCTGTGTCCCTAAGTCTCTTATCACACTTTCGGTGTTTAGTGTACTGCCACCTATATGGTAATTCATGGATACATGTTTTTTCCCAAAGGGGATAACTATACATTTCTTGGCATTGAGCTTGAGCCCATGGTTCTGGCACCAAGCATCTGTTTCTGTAAGGCCCTTTTGTAGAGTATCCACATCATTTGGGGATTCAGTAATGGCTCCCAGTTTGCAGTCATCTGCGAACTTTGTTGGCCAGAGTCCCTTAGTTTGTCCTGTAATTCGGAGAAGTAGATGCCAAACAAGAGCGGTCCCAGGACTGAACCCTGAGATGCTCTACTTGTCACTTGCCTGGAGATGGATTTGGAGTCTGCTTCTTTTACAGTGTGGGTTCTATCAGTAAGCCAGTTAGCAACCCATTAGGTGATGTAGGGATTAATGCCCAGCTTAGTAAGTTTATCTATGATTCCAGAGTGGGGGATGGTGTCAAAGGCCTTGTCAAGGTCTAGATAGGTTGTGTGGACCACCTTACCCTTGTCCATGGCTCTGGAGACTTATTCGAAGAAGTCAATCAGGTTCAGGAGACAAGACTGGTCCTTCACAAACCCAAACTGGGTGGGGTCCAGTGTTTGAAGGTTGCCAATGTCTTTGTTTATAAGTTCCATAATAATACGCTCCATAGCCTTGCAGATAAGACTCAACAGACTGATGGGACGGTAGTTTCCGAGATTCAAAGTGGATCCCCACTTGTGGAGTGGGATAACTGTAGCTCTGCGCCACTCAGTGGGCACAAAACCTGAGGTGAGGCTATGATTAAACATGACACTTAGGTGAGGTGCCAGTTCATATTGTAATTCATGTAGTACACAGCCCGCGATGTCATCTGGTCCCATGGATGCTGTATTAGCTTTGGAGAGTGCGTTTTTTACCTGTGTGGCCGTTATTACCGGAATTTGCAATCTTCCGGTATTGAGATGGGCCATTTAGGGGGTGAGAGGGGGGTGAAGTTGGCACTGAATCGATCTGCCAGGATATTGGCAATATCCTTGGGATCAGTATATTTAATGCCATTCTGTTTTAGCTCAGAGCAGATCTGAGCATTGCCATTTAGATTCTTGACATTGTTATAGAATGCCTTGTAGTTGTCCTTGGAATCTTTGGCAATTTTATTTTTGTAACTAGCTTTGGAAGATTTTATGAGGGATCTCAGTTTCTTACTGAGGCTGGTAAGGGAGTTTTTTCCATCCTGGGATTTTCCTCTTTTCTGCAACAGTTTCTTCCTTTTGTTGTAAAGTTTGTTTATGGCAGGGGACCACCAGATTGGCTTCCTTTTTTTGGATGAGAGCATCTTGGTTCTATTTGGGATAGAACGATTCATGCATGAGTGGATGTGTTCGTACAGTGCCTTAGTGTAGGATTCAGCAGTTGAACTTTCAGTTCCCGTCTGCATGGGTGTCATGAAGTTTGTCACTTCTGACTTGAGTAGCATGAAGTTGGCTTTGGAGAAGTTTTTTATGGAGGTTTCCTTACTGGGGGGTGGGGGTGGGGGTGGGATGTGGATGTTAAGAGTGATTAGCTTATAGTCAGACCTGACTAACGAGGGGGTGACCATAGGTGTGAAGCATCGATTTCCCATGTTGGTAATGACCAGGTCTAGGATATTGGAGCCCCTGGTAGGACTATGGATTAGTTGATCCAGGGCGTTGGAATTTATGAATTCCAAGAACCGTTGGGCAAAGGTGTTGGCTTTTGGCTTTTCCCGGTTAGGGGTTGCCACAGTGGATCACCTTGTCCGCTCATGATTGGCAGTGGAGTTTTACAGTGTTGAGTTGCCTGCCTGGTGCCCAACCTTCCACAGAAGGCACACACATTCACAGCTAGGGCCAAATTAGAGTGTCCAATCCACCTACAGCATGTCTTTAGGATGTGGGAGGAAACTGGAGCACCCGGAGGAAACCCACTCGACCAAAATGGTCTAAAAAGAACAACAATATGAAAATCTATTTATGGTAGGAGAGTTTAAAAATCATTTAAATGACTAAAAGTGCAAAAGCCACCAGAGGTAACTGACCACCCTGTGGAGTTATACAAAACATAACCCCAATATTACAATTCACCTGTTATGAAGAGTAAGCAACTTAATATGTAAACGAGATGTACCTCCCAGTTCGAAGAAGTCAGATATCACTCATACTAATTCAGGGAAAGACTCATATGCTGCATTTGCCACAGAGAAAATATCCTTCTTAGACCCGATTACAGACTCTTTATGTACATGACAGCTAATAGATCCAAACACATATTGCCAAACATTCCACACCTGCACTAGAGTAGCTTAAGCTCAAATAGTCCAGTATAATATAATTTGAATAGTACATTATTTTCTCTCTACAAATTATCACAGGAAGACTTGCTAGTGATAATACTTAATATAGAAAGTGACTAAGTATTTTAACATTTAAAATGGATAGATGTAGTTTGCACTCTCAGAATAATTTGGTCATATTTGGCCATTTGGATGCCTAATTTCTTATTCGTATTAAAATAGGTCCAGAGATTTCACACTTATTCCCACTGGAAAAAAGGCACAAGGCAAGGATGTTTATTGTCTAAACTATTTGCACTGACTATGGAGACCATAACATGCTATGTTATGGAATTAAATTCAATAATGGACTTTATAGATCCTTAGGAATAACCCAATTAAATACAGATTTTTTTAAATTCAAATAACAGTTATGCTTGAAATCTTTTGTGATAACAAACTGAAATCAGTTTTACTAAGTATTCATTCCAGCCCCTCACTTGACTTCTTTGCCAGTCCTGACATTCACTGGGTAATTTAGCTTATTGCTTACCTTTTGATGATAACCATGTAAAATGATGCTAAATTCATTACAACTAGCAGCAACAAGTGTTGAACTCTCGTCGGTCACAATATAACAGCATATAAGCTTATGTATACCAACCTAGCAAAGAATGGTTATAACAGAATGGCATTAATATGCAAAATATGTAAATAATAGAAGTAACATCAATATAGGCTCCACCTTCAATTATCACAATTTAGCAGAATCTGTTACTGAATGTATGCTACCCCCTGTAAGCATAACCAAAGTCTGAAGTGCCAGAGTTTGGCAGCAGAAGGGGGCTGTCTTGGTTTGCAGACATATCCTTAGATTGTAAAGCGGCAATAATTAGACTTATTTTAACTACACAGATGAGTTCTGTATAGCCAGATGTAAGCCAGCTTCTTCAGTCTTTACAAAGTAATGGGAGTTGTGTGGATAAAAGGAGGAATGCACTTGTTAGTATTATGTTAGTACAGCTGTTAAAGTCCCATTCAGCCAAACAAGTTTCATGCCAGCATGTAACATTTTATAAATCTAATTCATGCCTTTACTGCATTAAAATGCTGTTTTTAATATTCTCCATGCAGACATTCCCAGTGTGTTTGTGAGGTAATACTCTGCATGTGAGCAATCAGTGGTAGTCCAAAGGGTACAAGGAAAAGTATTCACTGATGTTATAGTCTGAAATATGGCCCAGGTAATGAGCAAATAGCAGCTGTGTAACATGTTGGGCTATATACTACTCCAATGCAACATATCAAAGCACGTTATATCCTTTTTGTTGTTGTTGTTCCTTCCAAACCATTGATTTTTGAGCTCCACCAGTCTTATTAATAATTATAGTCCTTCCTTCCTCCTTCTCAGTTGATTTAGCAGCCAACATCACCCCGAGAAGAGCTTCCTATCCAGGCAAAGTGTTCTGCACAGAGCTGTCTACCTTTATAGCCAGCACTGAAAAGTTGGGTTTGTTTTTATGGCTTGCTCTGCTTCTCACAGACAGATGTCCAGAAAGGGCACTCCTTCTGTTTACTGTGCCAGACTAGAGATTCATTCTTTCATGCACAGCTGCTGTGAATGCAAACTACTGGCAGTCCAATGTCTTGTCTTCTCCATCTGTCTAGAAGGCAGAAACTCTTCTTCAATGGGCGGCACTCATCTGGCAATATTGGGATGTGTACTATTCAATGAACTATTACTACAGGAATGCATAATTGGATGAGTCAAATTCATTTAATTTATATCTCCCTGAGTGATTTTACATTTACATGTTCTTCTGTGAAATTACAGTTGTGTGAGCCACTGTTTACAGTGATTTTATGTTTTCATCTGATTACATTGCAATATAGTTAGTATATCTAAGTAAGGTAGGATACAGGGAAAAATTCCTCTCTTAGGAATGTGGGGGGGGGGGTCACCCCTCCAGGCAAAAAAAAAAAAACTTTTTAAACTTGTTTCCCCCTGCCATTTTGATGAGTGTATTGTTTGATAAGTTTGACTCATCCATTGTACTGTCAAAAGGTTAGATTTTAATCACTTATATTAGACCCATTGGGTTCTAACCTCCTCTTTATCACCAGGACAGGTGAGTGGCTGTGTTCCATCACTTCTAGCTATCACCTTCAGAGCCCAGGTCCACTCATTCGTATCCAGATAACTGGGGCTGCAATTGTTACCCCATCCCTCTGTGACTCAGACTCGGCTATTTATATGAAAGTACAAATTACCAAAACGCACTGCCCTGAACTAACAGTTCTAAAGCACATGAAAGACCTCCATAATCTATTCTTATTAACATTTTTCTACCCCAGTCATATCTACCATCCCATCCATCTTACCTTCCCTTCTTTCTGCCTCATTTACTAAAAACGGTGAAGCTTCATCCTTCTTTCCCTTAAAAAAAATATTTCTGTCTATACAACATTAACTTAATTTTTTTCTTTATTTTTCTCATACATTTTTTAGTTTTCTTGTTCTATAACTTCCTTCTTCCATTCCTTTCTTAAAATCTTTCAGTGTGTTTTCATATTCTTTTTTTTCTTTTTTTACCCTTCTCTGTTTCCAGAAAAGAACCCACCAATGTTTCTAGCTTTCATAAAATATTCTCTCTGTCATGTGTTCTTTTCATAGTTTTTACTTACATCCCATATTAGCCATTCTGTTCCTTTCCTTTTTTTATTCGTTATCACCTAACCCTTCTCATATTCCTGTGATCTGAAACATCTTCTTCTTCTACTCCATCTGCCATTTACTTCATGCCACCCTAATACATTGACATAATCTCTCTCTGTTTTAAAAAGTCCTGATTTGTATCTCCACTTTTTCCTCTTCTCGCGTTTCCACATTGCATCAGTTTTATCACCTTTACATCTTATATTTTTCCATTTTCTTTTCTTAACTTACTGTTACTACTGACATGTCTACTGTTACATATTTTTTAATTTTTCAACGTGTTGTTTCTGACATGACTGCATTTGCATATGTTACTATTAGCCTCACACAGTTTTCATGTTTCCTCAAGTCAGTTATCACCATCCTTCCTGGTATCACACCTGTTACATCTAATATTTTACTTCTTCTCCACTTATTAACACCCCTAACCTAAAACTCATTTCATGTCCTACAGATAATATATTATCCCCCATACAGCTTCACTTTTCACTCGTTTTTTCTTGTTGAACAAATCCTGTATCCTGCAAACATAATGCATATAACTATTGCTTTTGGAACCATTAAACAGCTTTTCACTTAATTTATTATACTGTTCACATTTTCTCCCAAAATTCCTACATCATCCCTTTTCCGTTGTTGCATGCTTTTGTTCTCCCATTCTTATGTTTCATTTTCTCCTTCTCATCCTGCTCTAATAGCTTTAACTTTGTTCTCTTCTTGTCCTTCCCATGTCTGAGTCACTGACTTCCTCTTCTTCTTTTGCTAACCCTTTATGTATAATTTCTGTTTGTAGCTGAATCTCTTCTACCATTAGTCCTTTCCCTTGCTGGTTTTCTTCATCTTAAGTTATATTTCTGTCTCTTTCTTCCTCACTTATATCACTCATTTCACTTTCTTCATAAATATTGTTTTTTACATATTGTCTTTCCTCCTTCTCAATTTCTTTTTCATGTTTCTGGTCTTTTTTCCAGACAGGACATTCAAACCTAAAAATGGCCAAACTCATTACATTTCCTACAAAATGGTCTACAGTTTCTACTAGTACAGCCTTGCTCTCCACATTGCCTAGATCTTTTTGTACATTCCCGAACCTAATGTGTTTTATCCAAACAAGTAAATAAAGCATTTGGATGGCCCTAAAATGTAACATTTGTTCTTTTTCCATTTGCTGTCGTATTATTTGAAATGTACTATAATATTCCTTTATGCATATGTAGGATAACCCACACTTCCCATCCCCCTCCTCCCAATCCATATATTTCTGTCATCATATATTTTCTTTATCACATATTGTGAGAGAAAAGTTTTAAAACGCCTCCTTGTCTGAAGTTTTGAACCACATAGTCTGTTTTCTTTAACTGGAAGTCGAAGGTCTGAAAAATAAAGTCTTTAAAAAATATGTTATTTTTTTTTCTATGTCATCCATAATTTTTCTGCACTTCACAAAAATCTTCTGACCCCAAATGTATCAAAGCCCTTGTGTCTTTTAAAGTAAATCCTAATAGCAATATAATATTGTCCATAATGTCAAACCTGTGAAAGGTAGCACTGTCTTTTCTTCTTTTTCTTACCACTGGGCTTTTTTCTGAAGCTGTGCCCTTCTGCTCCTGTCAAACACCTCTCTTCAATTTGCATTCTGGTGCTTGTTCCTTGACATAGAGCCCTTGCATAAGTTTTGCCTTTGCTTCATTTCTGTCATCAACAGTATCAAGTTGTAGAGACATATTCTTAAAACTGACTACTCCATCAGAGAAACAAGACACTGTATTTTCAGCAAGCAATAATGCCAACAGGGTGTGTGTTAGTATGGAAATAATGCCAGCCCAGGGGTGTTCTGAGACCCGACACCACAGGTGGAGGGCCTCTGTACCACTGGAAGGCCTTATTTCCACAATAACAAACATGCTGGATGGCATTATTGCACTTAGGTTGTCTGCAAAATTGTGTTTTACTTAGTTATTTTTTATTACTATATTATAATTTTATATATTTTTCATGTAAAATAGTTCTCTGCCTAAAGTTTCAGACTTGCTGTAGTATATCTTACATCCAAATATAACACTTTAAAAAATGTCCAGGTATTTACTTTATTTTTTGGTCCTTTACTCCTAAAATGTTTAGTTTGTTACCAGTCATTGGAAACTAAAATTACTGTATAATGACATACAACTGAGTTTCAGACTTTTATTTCGTTCAGAAAATTCACGCTAGCACAAATCGTTTTATTTAAGCAAGTTTGTAATTTTATAACAACATTTAAAAATTTTTATTTTTATTTATTTTACATTTGTTGACCGGGCTAGTCTAGCTGGATATATGTCCATTTTCAGTAGAGGCCCGGGGAGAAAAGCTCCAAACAGGAAATTGACAAAGTTAAACTAAGCAATTCTACAGAATTAAAACTAGGCAATACTAAATAAATTGAACTAAGCATTTATATACAGAAAATGTAAATCTGTTCCTATTTTTGAGCCTTTGTTCCCCCTTTATTTTTTTCCTTCAACCTCTTTACTGCTGCTACTGCCAGTGTTCAATTTCACTCACTCATTCTCTCTCTCACACACACACACACACGCGCGCGCGTGCACTCACGCACCCACCCATGCACCCACCCACACACACACACACACACACACACACACACACACACACACACACACACACAAACCTCTCTCCACTTCAGAAAATGCATGCTAAAACAAATCCTAACATTCAGGTAACTTTGTAGTTTTGTAACAGTAACATTTAAAATATGTTCCTGTTTTGATCCTTTGTCCCCAGTTTATTTTAGGCTTATCCAGACATCTTGAGTTAAGAGGTACACAGACCTCTTAACTGCTGCTGCTGCCAGGGATTGCTCAAACACTCTCACTCTTCATTCTGTCTCTCTCCCACACACACACACACACACACACACACACACACACATAAAGGGCAGGATTCATGAAGCCTCCATGTAAGTGTTATAACTCATACACGGAGGCTGCAGTTAAACGGAGTGATGTCAGCATGCTCTGCATATTCATGAGAGCATGCTGAATCACACCTAAGTCTAACACGGTCTGTGTAAGACATGTGGGGGCGTGTCCGTAGGCTGAGCCCTGCAAGCGGACACGCCCCCAGAAGTGTAAAAGTGCCCAAAGTAGACACCCACAACAGAGTCCACGGAAATGTGAATAAACACAACACAACACATGCCCCTACAGACTATGAAACATAAAAGAAATATAAATGAACATGTCATATTTTTTTTAAATTGTAAAAATGTTTAACCGTGAGTGCGTTCGTTTGGCGAGCCGTAAGCGCAGCTACAGTTAGCAGTCAATGGGAAAGCATATAAGAACTAAATATGCAAAATAAGCCAGGAAGCAATAGCGTAGCGGTAGAGATGTTGGCTGCAGAGCAGACATTCATGGTTCGAGCCCCCACAACACCATTTTTATTTTTTTGCAAAATAAGCAGGAAACAAGTCCCTGACAAATATGTACACATAAAACCGCAATATATGTAAATTGTAATGAAATAGCCCATTTATATTGAAGAAATGTGAGGTAACAAAAGAATAAAAAATGCCAGATGTGCCCATAGCTGAGCTACAGTTTAACAGGGTGAGTGCATGTGCCCGTAGATGAGCAGTGGTTTAACTGGTGCAAAATGAGTGCCCGTAGCTGAGCAGTGGTTTAACACGCTAAATCTATGTGCCCCTAACTGAGCTGAGCGTAATATGCGTGCCGATAGCCAAATGAGGCTTAAAGCAGTGTACCCCGTTTGCGCGGAGCTGCGCACCGCGCAAACAAGCTAACCGACGGGCAACGTTGAGCAAGCCGTATCAAAACTGCCTTTACACAGACACACCCCTCAGCATGTCTAGACAGAAAAATAAAAAGCAGTGGCCAGGTTCGAACCCAGGATACTATACACCATAATCAAGGTACAGAACCACTAAGCCATGACAGCAGTACCTAGAAATGCAATAATAGCTCATATATAGGAATGAATACAAACTAGAGCATGACAATGCAGGTTTACTGAAGTTGATACAATTCCAAAATGGCCAATCACAAATATGTGCGGGAAAAACGGACTATATAAGCCCCATAGGCGGGAATACACAGCATAAACGATTGTAGAACAGACCTGCAGGCAGAATGTCAGGTGTAGGAGAGGGTAGTCGCTTTCGAGTGCAGAGGTGGGGTGTTGAGGAGTCCAGGTACATGGCCTGGCTCCTAGTCCACAATCATGAGGCCCAACTCATGCAGGGCCAGGTCCTCTGGGGAGCGTACAGGGCTGAGGTGTGGGACCGGTTGGCTCATGAACTCACCAGTACCACGGGGATTCCAAGGACAGGTGAGCAGGTCCGTCACCACCATGCGGACCTGAAGAGACGCAAGCAGGACCAACTGAACCTTTGCATCCAGGAGGCCCGGCAATCAACCAACGCCCCACCACTGAGTAAGTAACAATTAATTATGTATGTAAAAAGTTAAACTAGCTGAAATTATGGAGATGTGTATTCCAATATTACTTCATTTATATTACAGCTGCAGGTGTCCGTTCTGCGAACCGCAGAGCCTATGGCGATAGGCTGGTGCGGTTGCGCCACCAGGCACGTCAGTAATCCACTACCACTAACTGTAAAGAAATATAAAAGTATGACAGTCAGCAATAGAGTGCAGTGTAGCCAGTAAGGAATAGAATCTGCAAGTAACAGTGTGAAAGTGTATGCAAGTATTGCTTGATTACAAGAGTTCCCAGCCTGTAAGTGTAAACTAAACATGAAACTGTCCAACATATATTCAGAAATAAAGATGCCCTGCCTGTAAGAAAATAGTACACAACCTGCAGCAGGATGTAAAGTATAGCTGCAGAAGATGATGAAATCACATGTGTGAAATATATCCCTGTGGAAATACTGAAACATGACAGAAGTGAGACTGCTGGAAAGTATTGTAATAACTACTGTTAAAACATGTCAATAAAGCCTAGAAGTACCATCCTGAACAGTAACATGAAAGCAAGTGAGAGAGTGTGAGAGAGTGTCATGAATCCAGCAATACAGTAGTAATAACCCCTGAATAAAGTATGCTGCAGTCAAGACAGAATTAAATGCATGTGAGACTCAGAACCAAACAGCAAAATCTGTTCAAAGTGTTGCTGCATGTGGAATGTGTATCCCAAAATCTGGATATGTTGCTCCCAGTCTGAAATACGCAGATAGGATGATTGTCTGATATACCAAACATCCACACTTGTCCACAGGTATATAAAGCAAAAGTAGCAGGATGATGTATCTGAACAAAGCTTGATATGAATGTGTATGAAGAACACTAAAATGTATAGTGATGTTGCAGTAACAGTCCTATCAGCAAGGTGAAGTAGTTAACATATAGGAAACTGTAGTTAGAACAGTAGTGTGTATATAACTGTAGCTATTAGAAATGTACAGCATATGTATTGGTATTCGAAGATGTTAATATTACCTTATTTACCCCACCCTATAACCACCTATAACCCATTCCACGTGAAAATGGTATGTGCAATCACAATTAACACCCCTGGACGTTTGTCCTGTTGGGTCATATATATTTGCATGTCTGTTGATGCATCTGCCCTGTTCATACACCCACACCTGATGGCCTGTTGCCATCAATTAACCCTGCATGTTGTTGGACTGTGTATTTCTGTTCAAATTATGCATGTGTTATGCACGCTGTTCAATGGTGTGAATATCTGGGTGTTTGGTTAATGGGAATACTAATGCATGCTGTTACAACTAACTGTGAATGGTATTATATGTCACTAACCCAAACTGTCATGACATAATGCAAAACATAGAACGACAGGGAAGGCGGGTTCCAGCGGACCCACCTCTCCCACCTCAGCTGGCGAGTGCACCTGGCACTAGTGCCGAGTTTGGACCCTCCTCCGGTGGCCCTGTGCCACCTGCGGGTGGAAGCGCTGCAGGGGATGGGGCTCTCCCCCCCTCTGCAAGTGTGGCCGGAGGAGATCCACCTCTCACCCTCCATAGCGTCCGGACTGTGGTGCGTAGGGAGATTCGGGACTCTGTCCTTGAGCCCCTACGCCAGCTCGAGGCATGGGTGGCGCAACTAACGGGCATGCCCGTTGCCCCGCCTACACAGCCCCCAGCACATCCCCATTCTGGGCAGTGAAGGAACAGTGGCAACTGCCTATGGGTGGGGATATCAGTTCCACTGTTGCCATCTGTGGGCTCATGGGCTCTGGACATCCCAACCTCCATCCCCGTCAATTGTGTAACCCCCCCCACACATGTCATACACCGCCCCTGTATGCGTCTTGTTTGTCTTGTCTGTTTACCTACCCAGCCTACCTCCCCAGCTGAACCGACTTCCTTCACCTGACATACCACTCTTACCTGAAAAAAAAAGGGCACTCTGTACCCACAAAAAAATTACGCCCCATACATAGCTGCCCATTCCGCACACATGTCCACTGGACATGGAACCTATCAATTACAATTGGCTGTACAACAAGTATTATTGTTGTCCTGACACCTCTCCCAGGGGTGGAAGGTTTCAAATGTCACACCAAATTACATACATATGCACAGCTGTTGCTGCAGAAGAAATGGGCAGCTATGGGCCTTACCTACATCCCTCCTGCACATCCCAAGCTTGTTTCCCTACTGTCTTACCCTCTTTGTGACCCCTTTTTCACCACTTTCCTGTCTCCCCATTTTCTTTTCTTTCAAAGAAAATAGCGCGGGTGTGCGCCAGAGTAAGCACTGTTAAGCGGTTGTAACCGGGTGTGCGCAGAGCTAACCGCCAGTGCGCATGCGTGAGCTCCACGCAAACCAGTGCTAGCCTGGTTACAACTGCTTAAAAGTGCCTTAGTCACTGTGATTGACAGGTCCTGTACTCAGTTCAAAAGAAAAATAAACTCCCACTGTCAGTCCGAACCCAGGAGCTTGGAAACACTAGTCTGTACACCCTACCACTAAGCCATGACTCTTATACAAACACATTGTGCTAAAATAAATATAACATGTAAAAGTAGGGATGAATGTAAAGGGAATATAGGATGTGTAGTACACAAAGCATGCAATTTAAAATAAATGTCACAAACAATGGATATCCATAATAGTAGTGTGTGAAAAGAAACAGCCATGCTAGTTGGCAGCCTGTAGATAATAAGGTCAGTTAAAGTACATAGGTATATGTATGCATATGTACATATATATATATATATATATATATATATATATATATATATATACATACACATATATATATATATATATATATGAATATATCTAGATATACTTGTAGGAGTCAAAGTGCATACACACTTGCTACAGGGAACATGAAAGAGGAATGGAGAACTGTGAATATACAACACAGCCTGAAGCATGAAAGAGATACTAACCTTTACAGTCACAGAACACTGTCCACAGCATACCATCATGGTCCCCGCCCACACAATCTGAAAGGGCAACGCCTATCACACATACCCTTTTATAGCACTGACCTGAAATCACAGTGAGAACTGCAAGCAGTACACAACCGGCTGTATGCAATTAGCAAATGCTGGCCTTCAATTGGTGCAGAGGCCATCACATGGACCTATGCAAATACCTACAAAAGCATCCAGTGCTAACACTCCCCACATGCAATAAATTAATTGCATTGTCTGTAAGCAGACAGAGAGAGGCCGAGAAGTGGAAGAGAGAGAGAGAGAGAGAGAGAGCACCAAAATAAAAAAAAAAAACACTGTGACTCTCCCTACCCTGAAGCTGTCAGCGCTGACAGTAATACCAGTGGCAAGCAGAAGCTGTGGAACGCAACCAGCTGCGACATACAGAGGTAATGCAAAGTAGCAGGTTAACAGTGTGCATACTGTGAACCCTCCAAATGTGTCATAGGTCTGTATCCATAGGTATGTCCATGTGATATGTTTCTGTATCCATAGGTATGTCCATGTGATATGTTGTGTGTACGTAGTTCCAACAAAAGGGGATGACCACACATCACATGTCAAGCAGTCATAGGCCAGGATCCTGGTAGCATGTGTCTGTGCGTTGGCATAGCAATGGCTGTAGTGACTGCTTTGAAATGTCAGCCAGGCCCCAAGCCAGGATCAGCCCATCCCAAAGGCACACTGGCTGGGAACAAGTGTCTGCAGGTACCTGATGTCAGTGCACATGCATCCCATACTGCAGTACCCCATAGCGTAGCAGACCGGGCCCATTATGCATATGATGTGGTAATTCCCAGGGTCAGTGGAGGTGTCCCCTTAGTGTTGTGGGACCACTGCTGCTGTATGCCACTGTCCAGGTACATATCCTGTAGCACGGCCAAGATAAACTATCAGTGTTACATGCGGTGGTATGTCCCCTCAGAGTGCTGGTAGCACACATCCAGGGGGACCACGAGGTCACAGTGATGCTGTGTGTTCTCCTCCGGTGAGGGCGGCCCTCACCTGGACATGTGCGATGATAGGGAGGTTACACCCAGCTGTGATAAATATCCGAAAGGTGAGGGAGAGGGAGGGGGGATATGTGCACCGAACATGTCTGCAGGAATGTTGCCAATATGCATGTGTTTGGTGAATGTTAAGTAGGTGTGGACTAACACAGAGCATATCCGAGGCATGTGGTCCATATGTGTAACATAACTGAAGAAGGCCTTGTGGTCATCCACAGTGTTTGTGTCTATTACCCTCCCAGAGTAGGCTGTGGCTGTTGTTATGACGGACTGTAGAGTAGTACCAGTGCTGACCACAGATGCCTACCCTTAATGTGAATGTGCTCTGTCCTGCAGTAGCCCCCTGCTATTGTTATACAATCTGCCTCTGTCTGGAGTCCACTGGACAGGATTCCTAACCGTTGTGCATAGGGTCTGGGTTAGACATGTGTGTGCAAGTGTCATGCAATCCGCAGCATGTCTGTGGTAAGCATTTGCAAAGGGGTCAGCAGTGTGGCTTGTGGCTTCCACTGGCCCAGTGTGCTGCATGGATACCATCCCAGTCCCAGCAAGTGAATAACTGTCTAACCACATACATATCAATGTAGTCTACTGTACTGGTGGTGGTGGTGGGATATGTATATCCAGGCCGTGTAACGTCTGTCCACAGCAGAGTAGTGGACGGTGTCCCACATACAGTACCTTGGGATGGACCCCCAGAGTGAGGTTGTGCATAGCACCTGTCAGTGTGTGCTGACCGATGGGGCATGCTACTACGTAGTGTGGAATGTGGCAGGTATTGTTGCACAGGTATTGGCTGAGCACTGATATCTGGCCATGTACCTGTGTATCCACCACGACACACACATGCAACATATGGGAGTAGTAGTATATCACTACACATGCATAACATGTATAGTATGTGTGCCATACATTGCTGACATGGTCTGCTGATATCCTGTCTGTGTTCTCTTCCAGGGAGATGGCGCGACAGCGTAACCCCGCCTACTCCGTTGCGGAGGATGAGGAGATCCACCAGAGCCTGGTGCGGGAGTATGACATCCTGTTTTCCCGCACCAGTCAGAACCAGCAGGAGAGGGCCTCACTGTGGCAAGACCTGGTCCATAGGGTAAATGAAATTGGCATGCATAACAGGACATATGAGCAGGTACGACATCACTGCAGTGATTTAATCCGAAGTGTCCGGCAGCGTGCAGCAGATATCCACAGGCAACAGGTCGCCACAGGAGGAGGGGTGGCCACACATCCCCCCCTCACCAGACTGGAGGGGCTACTCCTAAGTGTTGTGGCTCCAGCCCCAGAACACCAACAGCAGCACACCTGCATTATTATGGAGGCTGGTTCCACACAGCAGCACGACATGGAGCGTGCAGGTAATATGCCATATGTACACCTGACTGTTCTGTACACTGTATCATATGCAATATCAATGGGACAGATGTGCCCACTAACATTAATCTCATCATTTCTGCAGGTCCCTCCAGGGTTACAGAGAGACAGGCCATCCATGCTGGTGAGTGTGTTTAACATAACCTATAATAGTCCTGATAATGCTAGTAACAGTAGTGTAACTCAGTAGTGCTCTGTGTGTATACTGCAGGGTGTGCATGTGTGCATGTGTGCAGGTGTGTCAGTACCCATGTGTGCATGTGTGCAGGTGTCCACGTGTGCATGTGTGCATGTGTGCCTGTGTCCATGTGTGCATGTGTGCATGTGTGCCTGTGTCCACGTGTGCATGTGTGCCCGTGTCCATGTGTGCATGTGTGCCTGTGTCCACATGAGCATGTGTGCATGTGTGCCTGTGTCCATGTGTGCATGTGCACATGTGTGCATGTGTGCATGTGTCCATGTGTGCATGTGTCCATGTGTGCATGTGTCCACGTGTGCATGTGTGCATGTGTCCATGTGTGCATGTGTCCACGTGGGCATGTGTGCATGTGTCCACGTGTGCATGTGTCCACGTGTGCATGTGTGCATGTGTCCACGTGTGCATGTGTCCATGTGTGCATGTGTCCACGTGTGCATGTGTGCATGTGTCCATGTGTGCATGTGTCCACGTGTGCATGTGTGCATGTGTCCACGTGTGCATGTATCCACATGTGCATGTGTGCATGTGTCCACGTGTGCATGTGGCCACGTGTGCATGTGTGCATGTGTGCATGTGTGCCCGTGTGCATGTGTCCATGTGTGCATGTGTGTATAAGTGCATCACTGGTAACAATGTCTGGAGAATGTAAACTGTGTTTCCTGTCTTCATCCCACAGGTTCTGGGGCTGCTCTGGTGACCTGCAGCAGGGAACCTGAATCCTGTGCCACGGCTACTGGTAATGATGATATATGTGTAATGGTACAGGAAGGTGTGTCAGGGTCTGCCATTGGTCAGCCAATTGACAGTACACAGCTGTCAACCCCATCATTGCGCACAGTCATCCTGCCTATACATCCTATGTCACCATTGTCCCTAGGTGATGGACAGGATACAGCGGGCATAGACCAGGGTAATGTGGTACCTATGGCACATGCGTCCCCACACAGCAGCCATGGGCAGGGTCCTCCGATGGTACCACACAGACAGTTGCCCATGGGTTCTCGTGGGAGCATCCGTGGGCGTACTGCCTCTGGCCGACGTGCCCAACGAGGTCTGTCAACCTCAGTGATGTTTCGGACTGTCATGCAGGCTCAGTCACGTATGGAAAGGTACACCAGACAGGGTCTGAGGGAGCTCAGAGCATGCCGCACAGCCATGACAGACAGTATGCGTGACATTGCGGATGCTATCCGTAACTTCACCGATGTCATAGACAGATGTTGTGGGGACATCTTACAGCAGTTCCACAACCAGATGTCCATGAGCCAGGGCAGTGGTGGGCATCTGCGGCATCGACGTGGCCGTATGCTGGCAGCGGCAGCAGCTGGCAGTCGGCGCGGACGGCAACAGGCTTGCGCATGCCCCCATAGTGCCAGCAGCAGCCCCAGCAATGCTGGGTCTGTGCTGTCATCGGAACACCCCAGGAGACCACGTGCGCATGGCTCTGGACAGTCCCAACAGGGACATGTGTCCAGTCAACACACTCCCGCTTCTGATGACAGTACCCAGTCAGGCGTTGTACTGGATATGGTCCGTAGCACCCCTGCCAGGCACAGGTACCGTGTCCATGCACACAGATACTGATCTGTATGGCCTGCCAGGTGCAGTCTGTGGCTGTCCACAAACCCCTGTATATGGCAGCCATGAGGTGGAACTGTGTGCATGCATACACACATGCGGAATGTCAACACTTAGGGCAACCACATACATGCACACACTGCAGCAACACTGGCCCACCCTGTACTGCTGCCCCTCACCAACACACATACACACACATGTCAATTGGTGGTATCAGTGGCTGACTCAGGCATACCTAATCCACACCCTGTGCATATGATGACACTGTGCCACCTCCTGCAATCTCCAACATCATTGCGGGAACAGGTAAACACGTTGCTGATGCACAGGGTGACTACATAGACGTGTATTATTAGTATCATGTTGGTAACAGTACAGTGTGCTGCTATGACTGTGTGTGTACCCCAGCATGCCTGCTGTAGTAACTGTATGAATGTCATGAATTGTTATCTGCACCCATAGTACATACCAAAGCATAACAGCTGCACATAATTGCATGCTGGTGGTAAGGTTGTCAACAGATAGTCGCATACATGGGTAGCACAGGGGGAATGCTAATGCAACTAGTGATATGCAATGGTGGACATGTACAGTAATGGTGTCAAGATGCCCACAACACCTATGCCATGTGTATGTTCACGCATCTAGATATGTGTGCAGTACCAATGTTGTCCAGACCACAAATAAGTATGACGTAATATCAGTTCCACCATGGCCATCTGTGCTGCGTATTCCTGGGTACATGTTGACAGTGCCTACATATATGCATTGTGAATTACTGTTATTGTTACCCCTTCTTCGTTGTATGATGCAGTACTTCCAGCCCTGTGTACTGTAGCCTTGTTTGCATGCATGTTCGCCTGGGGTCCCCTGGAACACTGCTTACACCTGCAATGCAGGGTTACAGTGCTTCTGTAGACTGCTACTGACATCTGCATAGCGTACCATATGTATGTCAACCTTACACATGACAGAACGGCACTGTCTGTCCTGTACACATGTAAGTAGCCTTTGACACATTGCACACGTCTTACCCGGCATATACCCACGTGTGCAGTCATATATGTCAGTGCTATGAGACAGAGGCAGTCCACCCACACATACACACCTTCAGTATGTTGTTCCCCATTGGACCTATGTGTTGGTGCTCACCATGGCAATCACACTACTAGGGTGGCATGTCCAAAGGTAACCTGTGAATCGCCTCTATGGTCCAGTCGTGGTTTATGTGGGTCATGTGTCATCGTCACAGCTGCCACATGTATGCAGTCAGCCATCACCCTTGGCCAGGTATATACAACACATGTGTGGGATGCCACCACACAGCCAGTCTGGGGACCGGTCTCTCTGAACCCAGTGATGCCATACCCTGTCAGGTGGCATGTCATATATACTACATACAGGACAAACGTCAAACCCAATCCCTGCCGCTACTAATGATAATACCCCTGAAGACGTTCCTGATAGCTTTGACCAGTCCTTTACTGAGACAGTGCAGGCCCTAGCTTGCCGACTACCTCCTAGCTCCCCTGGTCCCGAAAGCAGCACCCCTAGAAAACTACTTGCGTCCAGCTGCCAACCGGTCACCACTTTACATCTCCGTACCTTGGTTGTAACAGTGAAACCCACTAGACTGTGTGCCGATCAACACCCTGCCGAGTACCTATCAAAACCAGATGATGCTATTGCTTACCCCGTCTCAAAGGTAATCAAAGGTACTATGTTAGAATCTAACATTCCCACCATCTGTAAAATGTCATATGTAATCCCACTTCACACAGGAGGCAGCTGTACTGACGTCTCCACTGATAGGCCAATAGCTATACACTCTCCACTTGCAGAGGTTATGGTGACTTTCGTCATAGACAAGTCATGCACCGCCTAGTCCAACATCGCAGTATGGCAGACACTCAGCATGGCTTACGTTCTCATCACAGCACTCCGTCAGTCCTCCTAGCCTTTACTAACACCATAAGCCATACCTGCAACATCAATGATATATCCACAGCCCTCTGTTTGGATAACTCAAAGGCATACGATATGGTTGATCACCAACTTGGACTCTGCACCCTGCACAGACTGTCTAGATACTGGAGCCTTCTAATGGTGTCAATCCTACCTGCATGGTCAACAGCAGGCCAGCCTCTGGCAGACCAAACCCTCTAACCATCTACCAAACACCCTCAGAGTACCACAAGGCTCTATCCTAAGGCCCTTGCTGTCCTCCATCGTCATTAACGACCGTTATACTGTCATCCCAAATGCCAGCTGTATCCAATACGCTGTATACCCTACTCTGATCTGCTCAGCCACATCTCCAGTACAGTTATGTTTAGCTACCCAGACCACCTGTAATACAATAGCAAACTGGCTTTCTGAACGTCGTCTGATCCTACATCCCAATCACACTGGACTGCTGTTATTCCACAAACACGTAGGTCTACCACATTCACCGTTACCATAACATCAACTGATGGCACAATACTCTACCCTGATCCATCTCAACAACTATTAGGTGTCATCATAGACAATAACCTCACATGTGACATACATGTTAACCAGATTAGCCAAGCCATCAATAGAAAGCTAGGGTCACTTTACAGAATTAAAGCCTTCCTAGCCCCTCCAGCTAGAGGTGCCATAGCTCGCTCACACCGTGTTGCAGCCCTTCTGTATGCATTCCCTCTACTCTCACATATGAACAAGACTGTCCTTAACAAGCACTGGATTTGCTACAACCACATTGCCAGGTTTGCCACTGGCCCGCCTGGTAGGACACATCATTGCATCAATCTAAATCAGCTTGGTTGGCTTGCAATACCCAGCCTAATACAGTATAACCAACTGATTATGGCCTATAAAATCCTGTATAATCCAGACAATACTCCTGCACTTAAATTACACTCACCCCCTATAACAATCCTAGACCGCTTCGAGCCTCTAACATTGTACTGCTTTGGACTAGCGAGTCTATTAACACAGCTGGTGATTCTGTCTTTGCAAATCCTGTACATAGATCCTGGAACCCACTTCCAGCTGATATTACCCTAATGTCCACCTTAGGTTATTTAACAGTAGACCCAAACAACATTTGTCGTGTAACTGGCTATGTCAGTGTATCAGGCCTGGCTAACTCGGATGTGTAACCTGTGTGAACCACTGTACTGTATAAATACAATGTAATCCTGGCTTGTGCTCAGCTCTGACATTAACCTGTGGAACATGTTGGACCTGCTTACTTATGTAATCTCTGTTCATAATCTGTTTGTACTATGTCATGCTAGTATTTTCTAATGCTGTATCTGCTACCCTCGTCGCTTTTCTCCACGGGCCTACCCTGGGAATGGACATGTATCCAGTTGGGCTATCCCAGTCAACATATGTAGGACCAATAAATATATCAATACATGATATTACAGTGACAACAATACCAGGCAGACATTGCCACACACTGACAGCATGCTGAACACACTGGGGCATACGTGGGGACTCAGACTAGCAGCCTGCCTGTGCATCACACACCTCCGCAGCTGGCACACAGGCATATGTTCTGTCGGAACACAGCACATGCCACACATGGCACGCACATCCCCTGTACCGCACACCCACAGCCTGTAGGGCTACACAACACACCTGCTACAGACGTGTCAAGTACCTGTCATGTGTGCTGCACTGGGGTCCCGCTCAACAGGCTGAATCTGGTGAAGGGCACAGTGATATGACTCAGGGGCACTATGGTCCACCACAGCACACATGCATACAGGTCAGACAGAGGCATGGACAGATATGACTCACTCATTGACCATGCCAGTGTGGCTGCCTGGGACATACCTCCCTGGACTACGTGATAGGGAACATAGAATGGATCTCTCAGCATTTGGCACAGGCCAGTATGAGCCTGATATTAGGTGCCAACATACTCTCCCCAGGTATTCTACCACTATATGTGGGAAGGCTGTTGTATGTCTACATTATGCTCAGTCTCCACTGTCATTCATAGGGTATCCACTGGCTGTCAATGTGTGCTTACATGCTAGGGAAGCCACATTGCTGTTCACGGGTCATCTTGCACGTGACACACATGGCCCGATGTATACTGGCAAGGCTCCTTGGTACACACATACTGCCTTATGCTGCAGGACATGGTTTACATAGCGACCTCCGTGGGTATCACACAGGTTAGGACACTGACAGTGCTGCTACACAACTACAGCAGTGTACACCGGAGGATGCATGCACCGGACACTGCCCTCAGCACGGTGAACCGCAGTGTCTGTGCAGTACCAGATGCATGAGTCATGGCTCACAGGTGTTACCCATCACTGACAGGCTATGCCCCTTACCATGCCTGTCGTCCCCTACACATGTAACACACATGGATAGGGTGTGGTATCGAGTCAACACAGATACACACACCTCCAGGTTGTTGGCACAGCACACACCATCAGGGCCTACTCAGGTGCAGCTGACAGTGTGTCGGAATGCCATCTGGTCCATAGCATGGCACACACAACCCTCACATACACAGGAAGACCACCTATCCTCCATAACAACAGCAGCAATATGACAGTCCCATGAACTGTGTTTATAAGGCCATACTGCATCCAGCCAAACATTGTGTGTGAGCATTGCTGTAGCTACAGCACTCTAGTTGATGGGTTCACAGCATGTGGTCACCGAAATGCAGTGGAATGACATGTTACCACTACCACAACAGGTGGGAACATACAGCACCTGTACATTGACTACATGTACACTATATGGGCCAGACCAGATGTGTATCTCCTGCTGTAGGTCTTTCACCATAGACACCCACACTGTCTAGGGACATACCACATGCGGACCCTGCACAGCAGGACACACAGTCATATTGGTATACATTGCTAATACCATTTATCCACACAAAGCATGTGTCAGACATGGTAACTACTGCAGGTCACAGGTATTTCTGTGTATGTGTCACACACATACATCATGTGTGCAATGCCATTGCTGGGTTAGGCAATGGCATGCATTGGTATGTACACACACCCACGCAAGGTCATACTGTGTGACACAACCACACGCGATAGTTGTGGGTTACCCAAACATACCTATCTGTACTCTGACGATGGTAATAGACACAGTAGCAGAGCACACTATTGGCATTACTAGCCAACTAGCCCTGTCTGGCTGTGCTGATAGTGTGGTGACATCCCCTGTGTTTACTGGTGGGGTATGCAGCATCTGGTGTATAGTATTATTTGCCAAAAGGATCTGTACCCTCACACTTGCATTTACACACACCCTACTACCCCCACACACATGCAAACGTGCCATATGCAGGATTCATTCCCCTACCTACCTATGTCATGACACATGGGAGGGATGCATTAGCAAAGCGCACTGTTCGGTTTACTACATAGTTCCTCGTCTCCAGATATACTTAGAGGGTGCTGACAACATCAGTACTTTGAAAGGGTAATGTGCATCAGGTAGTGTGATCACCTGATTGCCAAAACTAACATGTCTTTCATACGGACATGCACACACACACATGTATGTACAGGTTTCAAATTCCTACCTAATTACATTACGATACACAGGGGAAACACATTAGCAGAGCGTGCTATTCGCATTACTGGGAGCCTTCCCTTCTCCTGCTGTACCTATACGGTGCTGACATCATCTGTGTTAAGAAAGGGGTGTGTGCATCCTGTAGTGTGTTCTCCCATCTGGCAAAAGTAACATTTCCCTCATACATATCTGCACACACACAATCACCCCCCCCCCGTTAAGAAAGGGGCGTGTGCATCCTGTAGTGTGTTCTCCCATCTGGCAAAAGTTACATTTCCCTCATACATATCTGCACACACACAATCACCCCTCCCTCCCAACACACACACTTGGCATCTGCAGGATTCAAACCACTACCTATGTTATGACACCTGTGACGGATGCATTAGTAGAGTGCGCTATTCGCATTACTGGGAGGCTTCCCTTCTCCTGCTGTACTTATAGGATGCTGACATCATCTGTGTTAAGAAAGGGGCGTGTGCATCCTGTAGTGTGTTCTCCCAGTTGGCTAAAGGAACATTTCTCTCTCACACACATAAACCCCACTCACCCACACACACTGAGCATTTGCAGGATTCGAACCCCTACCTAACTATATTATGACACTTGAGGGCGACGCATTAGCGGAGCGCGCTATTCGCATTACTGGGAGGTTTCTTTTCTCCTGCTGTACTTACTGGGTGCTGATGTCATCGGTGTTTAGAAAGGGAATGTGCATCCTGTAGTGTGTTGTCCTATTTGCCAAAAGGGACATTTCCCTCACACACACACTACTCCCCTCAGACAAGCACACACACTTGCCATTCACAGGATTCAAACCCCTACTTAACTATGTTATGACACTTGAGACGGACGCATTAGCGGAGCGCGCTATTCACATTACTGGGAGGTTTCTTTTCTCCTGCTGTACTTATTGGGTGCTGATGTCATCGGTGTTTAGAAAGGGAATGTGCATCCTGTAGTGTGTTGTCCTATTTGCCAAAAGGGACATTTCCCTCACACACACTACCCCCCTCAGACAAGCACACACACTTGCCATTCACAGGATTCACACCCCTTCCTAATTATGTTATGACACTTGAGACGGACGCATTAGCAGAGCGCGCTCTTCGCATTACTGGGAGGTTTCTTTTCTCCTGCTGTACTTATTGGGTGCTGATGTCATCGGTGTTTAGAAAGGGAATGTGCATACTGTAGTGTGTTGTCCTATTTGCCAAAAGGGACATTTCCCTCACACACACTACCCCCCTCAGACAAACACACACACTTGCCATTCACAGGATTCAAACCCCTACCTAACTATGTTATGACACTTGAGACGGACGCATTAGCAGAGCTCGCTATTTGCATTACTGGGAGGTTTCTTTTCTCCTGCTGTACTTATTGGGTGCTGCTGTCATCGGTGTTTAGAAAGGGAATGTGCATCCTGTAGTGTGTTGTCCTATTTGCCAAAAGGGACATTTCCCTCACACAAACACCCCTCAGACAAACACACTTGCCATTCACAGGATTCAAACCTCTATCTAGCTATGTTATGACACTTGAGACGGACGCAGTAGCAGAGCGCGCTATTCGCATTACTGGGAGTTTTTTTTCCTCCTGCTGTACTTATTGGGTGCTGACATCATCGGTGTTTAGAAAGGGAATGTGCATCCTGTAGTGTGTTTTCCTATTTGCCAAAAGGGACATTTCTCTCCCGCAGACTTACACACACACCAACCCCACTCACACACACACACACTCTGGGCATTTTCAGGATTTGAAACCCCTGCCTAACTATGTTATGACACTTAAGACGGACGCATTAGCAGAGCGCGCTATTCGGATTACTGGGAAGTTTCTTTCCTCCTGCTGTACTTATAGGGTGCTGACATCATCTGTGTTTAGAAAGGGGAATGTGCATCCTGTGGGGAGGCAGACACCAAGCACACTCTGGCTAAGCTGTCATTCCCTAGGGCAAACGGCCTAGTGTTGACCTCTACACCCATATGTTTAATTGTCAAATGTACATTATTTGTTGCTGATAGACTGTTTGCACATCTTTATTGCCATAACATTCCCTGTTTGTATGAACAACTTGTGCATCTGTGGAAGATGTTTGCATATGGGAGGGATCCACTATATCACGTATGTCTCTGTAGTCATCTAGCTGTGTGCACTGGGCAGACTGCTATAATGTGGTTGGTTCCTGGATTACAACATAACAATACCAGCTATGTGTGTCCAACTGCTACACGCAGATTTGGCCTAAGTGTGTGAGCATGCCCAGTTCAGCCTTCCCATGGCATGTTGTCAATGTGTGTGAGCATGCCCAGTGTGAGCATTCCATATGTTGGACTCTGCAGCCCACCACATTTGTGGATGGGTGTGAACTTCAACAACTATCACCCGTTTATGGTTGTGTGTTGTGTGTCATGTTGTGTAGTTACGGTACAACTGCTTTGTGTGTGAACACAACAGGGTTATACTGTGCCTGCAGTGTTTGCATGGGATACTTTGCATACAGTTGTCAACATCCTTTCACACTGACCTAACACTGTAGTACTGTATAGTGTACTGGTAGTACTTTGACTGTGGTGGGCAGTATCCTAGGCTTTACTGCTATCACTGCTTTACATTTCGATAGTGGGCACAACAGCCTGGTTACGGGCCAGTTGTGTACATCTGACCATGTTGCATTCTGTTCAGATATGAACTACTTAAACCAGGCTTGTCCGACATTGGTAGTGTATTCCACAACATAGGTGTACATTTGCAAACACTAGTGATGTGCCGTAGTCCATGTGTAATGCTAGTTGGGGAGTATGTTTGTCCTTCAACACACATTGTAAGTGGAGTTTGCCATGACATATGTCATGGTTAGTATACTGTGCCTCTGTCTACCTGTGACATGACAGTGGTACCCAGGTTAAATCTACCATCTCCCATCCACTCATCTGGATTCCTATTGAGGTAGATTGATATGTGACTCTATGGGTAGCCTGTGCTGGGGGTGGCTTCTGTGTTATGGAGCACGGAGTACAGCTTGTCCTATGTAAGTCAGTGCTGGGGTTCAGGTCTCTCATGTGCATAGCTCACTGCCATTCAGATTGTGCAAGGTGCAGCATGTTTATTGATGCCAGCAACACAGGCAACACATGGCATCTGGGCAAGCTCTTTGATACTCCTGATGAGGTACTGTTGGGGACTTTACAGTTGCTGGAGGTGTCTGCTGAGGTACATCCCACAGGGGCGATTGTAGTCAATTGTACCACTGATGATGGATGACTGCAGAGCCACAATGACCTCCCCTTATCTAGATCTGACAGCCTTCGTGATTAGGTGGGTATATGGTATGTTCCTGTAAACACTACAGCACATGTTTGTCCAATGCAGGATATCTATCACCTTGTGTCCCCAGGTCTCTCATTACATGTTGACTACATAATGGGTTAACACATATGTGGTAATTGGTGGGCACTTACTGTATATCCACGGGGGTTGACTATACACGTTTCTGCACTTAGCTTGCTGACATGGCTGTGGCACCGGTTTTCTGTTTCTATGTGGCCCTTTTGTGGGATGCTTGTGTCAGCTGGTGGATCATATGTGGTGAGCAGTTTCTAGTCCTCTGCAACCATGTTCGGACACAGTCCTTCCATGTTTGCCTGTACCTATGGGACATATATACCAGACGGGGGAGATCCCAGGACGAAGCCTTGTGGGATGCCAGTTATATCTGGTTTGTAGTCTGACATGGCTGCAGCATGTCTGACCATGTCTGTTCTGTCCTTGGTCTGGTTTGCAACCCCTCTACTGACATGTGGGTTTATATTTAAGCTGGTGAGCCTATCTATAATGAACACGTAGGGTATTGTATAGAAGCCTTTGCAAGGTCCAGATACACTGTGTGGAGCACATTGCCCTCATCAATGACCTTACTGGCTGTTTCAAATTGAGTCAAACATGGTTAGGGGCAGGATCTGCACTTGGGTGGGCCACACTGGGTTGGGTCCAGTGTCAGTAGGTCCCCAATATCTTTATGTCTGTGGTACATGCTGATCCTTTCCATAGCTGTGCAAACCGAGCTTCTCAGGATTCTGGGGTAGTACTGTTCAGTATCCATTCAGGCAACACCTTTGTTGAGAAGGACCACTGTTGTTGTACACTGCTCTTTGGGTACATATTCTGTGGTAAGGCTGACATTGAGCAGTAGTGTGGTTTTGCATTCCATTCATCTTGGAGTCCATGTTGCACTAAGCCCAGGACAACATCTCATACCATTGCTGCTGTGTGTTTTGCTTTGTAGATGTTGGCTGTTACCTCAGCATCTGCAATGTCAGGGGGCCAGCAGCCTGCTGGGATAGATATTCTGCATTCCGGGGCGGGGGTTTGCACTGCACCTGTCAGGATGTATGTTGGCAGTATGTGTGTGTGTTTGTGATATTTGTGTGATTCAGGGCATATCTGTGAATTCCCAACATGGTTCCTACCATCAGTTGTGAAAGCCTTGGGATTATCCTTAGTGTCCTGTACAATTTGTATCTTCATAGGTTCATAGGGTCATACTAGGCTATCCACCCTGGGCATTTGTTAGCCTAGCCAGAGTGTGTGTGGCTTTTGACACCCCTTGCTATGTGCATATTATGGCCATTTATGTTTTGCTTGGCTGTGCCTCTGTCTGGACATGACACAGTGAAGACCCCCAGTGTAACTCTACAATCATCCATCCACTTGGCAAGATTCCTGTTGAAGAGTGTCAGTGAGGGGCTCTGCCTAACATGGAATGGGATTCTGGTCAAGGGTGTGGGGAGCCTCTGGAATATGTATCTGTCCCCCCAGCACATCCTATTTCATTATTAGTTGATGTTGACATCTCTCCCTCTCACAGCTCCAATGGCTTTGTGTTTTCTAGGGTGGGGCATGTCCATTACTCCTGTGTTGGGCATGGCCTCCTACAACAGGCATGCAATGCCTCTGTGTAGGCCGTATGTGACTGGATTCAGCTGGGGTGTCTACAGCCAGGCAGCATATGACATATATTTGTGACCCTTTATCCTATTGGTGAGGTACCTTTGAGGTCTTTCTAACTGCTGCAGGTGTCAGGTAAGATACATCCCATATGAGGCATTGTACTGGATTATGGGTGTGATTGGAGAAAGGTATAGGGGCACAATGACCTCTGTTGCCATAGATGTGACTCCTTTCCTTCTACGGTGTCACATGTAGACAGTCTTCCTAGCCACATTGGCAATGTGGGTGTCACATAACAGGTTACTGTCCACGTGTGTCCCTAGGTCCCTGGTTCCTCTTTCTATATATACTGGTTTACCACCTATGTGGTAATTTGTGGTACCTTGTTTGTTATTTGGTGGGACATTCATACTGTCCATTGTCTTCAGGATGGCTGGGTGGGGTTATTGTGTGTGAGAGTGCAGTCTGTAGCATGCTACAGACTGCACAGCAGTCTTGCCTACAGTTAGTTGCACATGTGTGTACTCCAATGCCTTATGCATTGTCAGTTACCTGGACGTATAGGTGTCTGTGCTGACTATGGATACTCACCCTCCTTTTATGTTTCGTTCCAGGGTTTGGGGCCATGACACATGATACGTGGTATAACCTGGTAGTGCTGGTGTGCTGTCAGGAGGCTTGCAGCAGGATTCTGTCACTGCACAGACATCGATGTTCTCCATTCTGGGGATGGCCTCGGGAGCATGCATATTGGGGTGTACACATCTGGCATTGGTCAGCATTTCCCTTATGTTTCTTCCCACTTATGTTTTGTAGGGTGGTGGGTCAGTCTTTTCAGCCTTGCCTACGAAAGGCTCTATGGAGGTGGCAAAGGCCTTATCCAATATTCAGATGCCCAGGGGTAACAGGTGCAGGCCATCCCAAGGACAGCTGCGTGGCTTGTCAAGCATGACATCCCAGGCAGACAGACATTGCATCCCCTTGGACTAACACCAGTAAGTGTGCCACTTGCTATGACTGATCATTCCGTGTTTGTACTGTGGCATTACTCTTGGTAAGGGTAGGATGCTGCGAACGGTGAGTGTCATACCGACCTGGACTACATAATCAGATAGCTCATCTATGTCTCTTTTCCTGTAGTCTAGGGTGGTACATCTCAGGTCATTCACACCAGCATGGACTATGACTGCATCATATTTCTACTTGCTTTGGAGTGACCTACATACTTCTGTTATGTGGCATATTGTGGCAGCCTACAGGCAGCTTACTGTACCCTTTCCCTTGTTCAGTCTGGTGTGCAGGACAGTGGTGTGTCTGACTATGGAGTCACCTATTACAACTGTATCAGGCATGTTGTTTCTCCTTCTGCCCTGTGACTGTTTGGCACACCAGCTTTGTGTGCTATGTGTTGCATGTGCTATGTTTGGGGGCTGTTTGATTGGGTGTCTGCTTTAGAGGCCTCTGTTGGTGTGCTGTGTTTCTAATTTGTGCCTCTGGGAATGTTTGTCTGTGTTTATGTGTTTGATTTGCAGTTGTGATAGGTCTCTGTGGGACTGTGTTTGTGGTGTGTGTGGTTACCTTCTCCTACTGACTTGTTTTGGGAGTACTGGGTTGAGGGAGCTCAGCCTCCTGTTTGGATGGATGGTTGCATCTCTCACATATTTTTGTATTTCTTGGGTGGAGTTGGAGGTTGTCTGTGTACTTGGGCCAGGTGTGACATTGCCTCGGGATTCACAGATTCCACTTGTTGTGGCTGGCCTTAGTGGATTGCATGTGTGGACAGATGTTATTGCCATACTACTGATCTGTGCTTACTTCATTGTTTATGTTTGCTCTATCATGTAGTAGCTTCCTCATTCTCTTGCATGTTTTGGTTATGGGTGGTGTCCACCATGCCAGATTTAGGCACTGTGTCTTGTTTTAATTTAGGACTGCATAATCCAAGCATTCCTGGTAGTGTTCATGGAATGGCTGTATTACAGGTTCTGAGGTGTGGCCCATATTTTGCACCTGCACGGGACCTTTAATGGATTCCACATCAGTTTGGAGGGGTGCAGATATTGCTTAACACATGTTTTCCACTGTGGTTTCCCAGCCAGGGACTGTGGTCAGGTTTTGTATATCCAGTGTGATTACTCTATGGTCTGGTTTTACCAGTGAGCAATACACTTCTCATCTTGACATCCAGTACCCATGTTGCTGATTATCACATCCGGTATGCTTACCCCTCTTGTGGGAGTGGTACGTTGTTCCTGGGCCTTTTGGTTTGTGGATTCTATGAACCTTTGTCCGACACTGTTGGAGCTAGTATAATGTTCCAAGCCTATATGTCTGGGTATTTGCAGTCACCCAATATAATGTGGGTTGGAGGACTTGATATATTCATGTATTCCAGCATAGGCCAGATGCAGTTCCTGGTGTTGGGACAGTAGTCTGTAGCAGGCTATAAACTGGGGGGCAGTTTTAGCCACTGTTACTTGAGCATGGCTAGTCCATGCTGCTTTTGTTGTGGTACCGACATGGGGGTGTGGTTATCCTTGACAATTCTTGCTAGTCACCCTCCTTTTGTAGCTTGTTCCAAGTTTTGCGGCTGTACAGCACAGTATGGGGTGTAACCTGGTAGTGTTAGGGTGCTGTTGTGGGCCTTGCCTCAGTTTTCTGTTACAGCACAGTTATCAACATTCTCCATACTGGGTGAGTCCAGACTGCATGCATCTTGCTGTTTCAACTTATCCATTATCTTATTCTTATCCCTTCTGGTACCTATGCAGATAGGTTTGTCTTTTGAGCCTTACCTATTCAGGGCACACTGTGGGTGACGACAGCCTTTGCCAGTATCCATATGGCCTGCACTGATAGGTGCACGCCAGTCCTAGCGGGTGGTGCATCATGTCATGCTCAGCATGTCATCCCAGACTGGCACACATTGGGTCCCCTTTGACTAACTGTGATACTTCAGTCAATTGTTGCACTTGATCATCTCGTTGTCATGTTGTGGCATGATGCTTGGTGAGGATAGGATGTTAGTCAGGGTCCACAGGTGTGCATATAGTACTTGGTGTTACATTACTTGACACATAGCATTCATGCCTCAGGTGGTGCAGCAGGGCTGCCTCTGTCGGATGCGCATATTACACTTCCCTGTACATGTTTGACAGCAGGTTGTGTCATGTTAGGCATCCCTGTTACTATATGAGTGAGTCAGAGAGGGGTATCATTCCCAAGGTTCCTACTGTGCCAATGTATGTGCTATGCGTTGCCTCTTTGCCAAGGCCAGGGCATACTGGGCATGCCTCCTTCTGCCTACTGGGGCAGGCTCAGGTTGTTCCTCCTCCGAGTCACGCTCTGCCTGTGCTGGCCTTGGCAATGGTGGGGGGCTGTTTGGCCCGGCCCTATGCTGGTCCTGCTGCAGCTGTTTTCGCAAGATCATATTATGTAGCATAGCACATACCATGACAATTTGGGTACATGTAGTTGGTGTGTACTGCAAGGCTCCACCAGATGTGTCCAGACACCGGAACCGTGACTTGAGCAGCCCAAACACACGCTCTATCACATTACGTGTTTGTGCGTGTGCCTCATTATGGCGTTCCTGTTCAGGTGTGTGTGCGTTTCTGATGGGTGTCATCAGCCACGGCTCCAGTGCATAACCTGCATCCCCCACTAGGTGTCCGTGTGGGATGTCCCCATTGGCAAATGTCTGGTACAGCTGTGTCAAATGCCAGATGTGGGAATCGTGATAACTCCCAGGGCAGCCAGCACACACATTCATTATTATGCCCTGGGCGTCACACATGACCTGGCAGTTGATGGAGGGGAAGCCCTTGCGGTTTATGTAGGCCCTACCCCACTCTCCTGCTGGTGCTTTGATGTGTATGTGCGTGCAGTCTATAGCACCCAGTACCTCAGGGTATTCCGCTATTTGCTGGAAGAGACGCATATTGCTGGCCAATACCTCACGGGCATTGGGGAAATATACATGATCACCGACATGTGCTGACATGGCATCCAGGAACTGGTGTAGTACCCTGGAGGCTGATGCCTGTGATATCCCCATCATATCGCCAGTTGGTCTCTGGAAGGTACCTGTTGCTAGTATTCTTAGGCCAACACATACCTTGGTTTCCACTGGGATGGGTTCCCCTCTGTTGGTTCTGTGGGTGAGGCGTGGCCTGCACAGCTCAACAATCTGCTGCAGGAGCTCTCTGTCCACTCTATAGCGCTCTACTATCTCCAGCTCATGTAACCCGTGGTAGGTGACCCTGGGCCTGTACACTCTTCTCCGTCTCCTCATTGTGGGTTGTCTGGCACCATCTGCATTGTCACCACCCTCAGCAAGTCGCCTATGTCTCATTAAGACAGCTATGGCAGCCCCTAGCATTTCTGCTCTGAGTTCAGCTTTTTCAGTTTTCACTTCTATTAGCTTACTCCTGTTTTGCAGTGTCTCTTAATGACAACATCCTGCAGTACTGTTTGCAGTGTTTTAAGTGCTGGGCTGGGCTACTAATTTGCCTGCGTAATTGCCTGCTTCTAATTACTTTCACCTGCTAGCTTCAGCAGTTATCCCTGCTAGCTTCCTATTAATTCTGTTGCTTCCTTTTTCCTTTCTGTTTCCTCAGGGGGGAGCAACTTGCATACTATCTGAAACACGCTCACAGTGGCTTAAACGCGCGCACACGTGCTTACACGGTTAAGGATCTACTTATTCAGGTTTAAACGCGCGTACACCCACGCAAACACTGTTACACGTCTGCCAACAGCCTCCAACATACTTAGACTGTCTTACACGCGTACACCGCGCAAACATTGTAACAGGCCTGCAAACGGCCTCCAAAATACTCACACTGCCTTACACGCGCACACTGCCTTACTCAAGGATCATTGCGCACACGCGCATGCACGCCAACAAGAAACTTTAGTGTAGGTAACAGTGTACACCTTCCATTTCTTGTCTTTCCATGACTTATCTAGTGGCACACCTCTTTCCATGATCTGTGCCTGTCATCTGTCATGTTACACTGGCCTCCAATGAACTGCGTTTCTTTCTACCATTCCCCCCAGTGATGTCACCTATCTCCTACTCTATTCCTCCCTTTTGTATCTCTTACACTACTCAGGCCGTGCTCATTTGCTATGTGACTGTGGTATTCAGTATCCTAACCCTCATTTACATAAGATTGCCTACTAATGCTTAGTTACATGTCTTAGACTCAGCTTCCCCCCTTAGCAACCACTACACGGTGGCCATGTTGGTTTTGGTCTGCTGGTCCCTGCATTGTCATTCCATGTATTACATGAAACCCACATTTGTGGGTTTATACCCTTCTTTTTTATGCTTTTATACAGCGCAGCCCGTTTGCGCGCGGCTGCGCTGGGTTTAAACAGCGATTGCCGAAAAAAAATTATATTTTTAATATTTTTGCATCGGGTTATCTTGCCAATGGCCACATATTTGGCCATTGGCATGCTGCCTGATTCATATGCAACCTTTTTTGGGAGCTGACATCGCTCCGTTGTGGATTTTGCAGAAATGTACTCAGTTGTCAACTGAGTACATTTCTGCAGCTAAAACGTCTCCTACACGGACTGGTTTCTGCTTCGTGGATCGCTAATATACCTCATTTGCATACCTTTCTAATGCAAGTGAGGTATTTAGCTTGTCCACGCCCAGTCTGTGTAAGAGACATTTTAGCTGGTCTCTTACACGGAGTTTAGGGCTGTTCCTGGATCGCGAGGCTTGCATGGAGTGTTGCACGTCTCTTACACTCCGTGCAAGCCTTCGTGAATCCGGCCCAAAGTTTTTTTATGCATGCATTCACATACAAACACAGACAGAAACATAAACGCACATCATACATGCACACTTTTTTTCTGTTTCATTTATTTTTTTTTTACTGGCTTAACAACAAAAGCGCTGCATAGCAAGTGTAAAATAGCTTGATCAATTTCTTGCTCACTCTGATACACGCATACACTCTCATACAAAGACATAAACACATATACACTTTTTTATTGTCATTTTTTTTTTTATTTTACACCTGCTAAACAGCAAAAGTACTGCTTAGTGAGTGTAAAATAATGGCAACCGTTTGTTTTTTCAATCTGAGCTCCACAGCAGCCTAATATGCTGCCGTGAAGTGGTGGACTTGTTTTTCAGTGGGCATTACCTGTAGATTAACAACCTGCTGGAGAACTCTCAGCTTCATTATCATACAGCTCCTGCAGGACTCAATACATCACAGCACTCCAACTAACCTCCTCAGCATTGTCTGGTTCTCCTTCTTTCATTAAGTTCTCCAGTATCACTGTATCCAAACCTCCTCGTTCCATCTCTGTAACTAGGATTTCATCTTGCTGTGATTTTCTACTTGGTCCCCCCCCCCCCTCCCTCGCTCTCTCTCTCTCCAAAATTTTTCCGGGAACCACTGTTCCTTTCTTCATTTTGAACCACATAATGCTCAAAAAGAGTAGGGGTTGGTTTATTTATATCTGCATTATTTACACATATTTCTATATTATTTGTATTATTTACATATTTTTTGCAACCCCATATCCATCTTATTCTTGTTTTTACAATTTCTTCATCAGTAACACATCACAATTTTTTACATACTTCTTTCACTCCCATATCCTTCACTTTCACATATCTTCCTCAAGCGTTTTCCACAACTATTTTCTTACTTCCACAAATACATCTTTGTCCTGTCTGTTTTTCTTAGTCTTTTGTACCTTCTTTTTCACAGTAATCAGATACTAACAAATAATATTTTATTCTATTTTTTCAATTTCCCCCATCCTTCCTTTTACATATTTACCATACAATATCAATTCCATATATATTTCCTTGAAAACTTCCCAACTATATGCATTATAAAACTTTTCCCCAAAAGATTTATTAATTTTGCATCCTGAAAACAATGTTTTGCAGTTTCCTATACCTTGCAATCATAGTACATTCTTTCTTCTATTGTTTTACATTTCATATTTTCTTTGACAGGTAACTTTTTATATTTCTAAAAATTCCTTTTCATTTTTTTCCAGGAATCATAACCTCCTCCAATGTAAACACGTTTTCTCAATATGTATATATTTAACATATACACTTTTTTATCATACAATAAATTCAAACTTTTCCACAATGCAAGTATATTTTATGTCTTCCAGTTTCACTTTCCACTGATTCAGTATTTTCATATTCACCAGACTTGACCTCTAATATATCAATTTATTTTCTATTATAGTAACCTCCATTTATCTTCTTTTTTCATCAAATCCATTACTTTTTCCATTATTCAGTCTTAAACCCCCTTTTAATACCTTTTCTTATAACACTTTAATTCATCCATCCTTTTTTGCTGCAATAATGAATCATCTACATAAGAGAGACATCCTGGCATCTCAGTTTCCCTTCCCATCTTCCATCATACTTCATCTATGTCTGATATAAAAGTTTGAATAATTACATTCATTACTAGAACAAAATTGTACTTACTTAAGGGACACCCCTGCTTAACTCCACTTCTTATCATTATCTCTTTTCTCACATATTGATTTACCAATACTTTCACCCATGAATGTTCATGTCATGTTTTTATAACTTCCACTATTTTTTTATTACTCTATATGCTTCCAAAAATTCCCAACATCTCATAGCTTATCTTATCTAATCTCTTCTCTATATCACACATAACAATCTTACCTTTTTCCAATCACTATCATATTTATTATTTCATTTACTTTTATTAACATTTCCTTTACTTCTCTCCCTTTCATACCAAACACACCATTTCCCATTACTTCAGTCAACATTTTTGTATGCTAGTCTATATTATTCTTAGAAATATTTTATAATCAGTGTTCCCTAAGATTATATGTATCCAGTTTCATATACCTTTCCTTTTATTGTTTTCCATATAAATTGTATTTCCCCACAACATATTTATTCCTGCACTATCCCTTTATCTAACCATTCATTTAATACCACATTTCTTCCATCTCCATTTACTTCTCATAGTACCTTCAGATATTTTAATTTATTCCTTTTCATACATCCTACCTACAAATCTTTCCACTACTTCCATTTATTTTTGTTTACATCTTATACCACCCTCTTCATTAAATAATGCATCCATAATTTCTTCTTTTATTTTTACTTGATTTCCTAAATAAGGTTAGACCTCCTCTTTCTTACTGTTTAAGAAAATATTGCCTAAATAACATATTTTAAGTTTCTCTGTTTTTTAAACATCTTCCTTTCTTGCCTAAATAACATATTTTAACTTTCTCTGTTTTTAAACATCTTTCTATCTCTCTTATTCCATTTAGTTTTTTCTCAATTTCTACTTGAACCTCTTCTATTATTTCTTTATATTCCTTTTATTTTTAATTTAGTTTTCTACCAATAAACATATATACTTTTCTTTAAACAATATCCACCCTACAGACCAATTTTCATAAAATTCCTGCATTGTCATATGCTTTGCCCATAAATTCTTACTTTCCAGCTTCATTTAATTTGTTTTACTAACTCCACCAGTAAACCTTTTTATTCTTTTTCATAATTTTATTATCTGTTTATTAACACCTATTCTTGTGCACACAGCTCAAGCTGCTTCTTCCAAAACACACACAGCTCCAGCTCTCATGGCTTCCTCCATATTGGATTTCTCATAACCAAGTGAGCAGTAGCTCTCTGGCACCATCCAGTGGTTGTAATGTAAACCAGCAAGATGAAAGTGAAGGCAGAAGTTTCCCATTGACCTGGACAAATTTCCATAGTTTTTATGAATACCACCTTAGGTCTCCCTTAAAAATAGTCCAATTGGGCGAGTCAGCAAAAGCTAAAATAAACACACACACACAAATATATATATATATATATATATATATATATATATATGTATATAAATCTACTTCATATGACCTAAATTTCATTTGACTGAAATTCATTTGACTGAGACCATAACACTGAAAGTTCAAAAGACTAAAAACTCATTTGACTGAAACTTATAACACTGACACATTATATGCCATTTTCTCCACTGTAGTGCGATCCTGGAACTTGTATATATAGATGGGGGGGGCACAGCACCCCACATACTTTATACATTTTAAACCATACATATGGATATTTATAAATGCAATGAATAACTCTTTACAGAAAACAGTAGTTACCTAAACTATGTGGGGGGGGGCTTTGCCCCCCCTAACTATATATACTAACTCCAGAATCACACTACAGTGGGGAAACGGGCATATACCTTTTACTTTAATGTGTCAGTGTTATGAGTTTCAGTCAAATGAGTTTTCAGTCTTTTGAACTTTCAGTGTTTTGGTCTCAGTCAAATGAATTTCAGTCAAATGAAATTTAGGTCATATGAAGTAGACCTATATATACATATATATATATATATATATATATATATATATATATATATATATATATATATATGCATATATATATATATATATATATATATATATATATATATATATATATATATATATATATATATATATATATATACATTTTTTTCAAACTTTTTCAGGTTTACTGCTCATACATTCACAGGTTCATAAGTGTATATTAGGCTAACGACCACTGCGGCCTTTATAAGCCTAATCGTGCATCCTAAATGTATCTCGCAATTTTTTTGAGCCTTAGAGTTTATTGTAAGGGGATATATGTAAACTATGGTACGATTCACAGACTGCCTCTGTCTATTAGAGATATGAGTGCTAGACCTGGTGTGAATTTCCCGATTTCCCATCCATTGGTCCTAGTTACACTGGAATAGGGTTAGGAAAGAAATTTGCTTCAAATGGATGGGAAGGGTATTGCAGAGGAGGCAAATTCTCTGAGACATATAACTGTCCCTACAACAGGTCTTATTTATGTCGCAAGCAAGGTTTAAGCCCCTACAATGAGGAGATCTGATGCTATCATTTTGCCAATGTGCAAAAGATCCATCAGAGTAGGATCCAAGGATGCCTTGTATGCCAGGAATAGAGCATCTCCCAACAGTCTATGAGATACTGAGTATAGAGATAGGACTTTGAGGTGATCTGTACAGGTAACATTGCTTACACCCTGTATTCTTTTTTTGAGGAACCTTTGTGGATGTTCCAGTTGCTGCATATACATTGGCAAGTACATAATGAAGGGGGCATTGTACTCAGTGATGGGTCTGATGAGGGCCTAATATAGAGAAACACTGGCCTCCCTGGACCGTGATGTCATGCTCTTGCTTATAAGTTGAGCAACATACAATGATTTCTTTATTACCTCAGACACATGTTGGTCGAAATCCAGGTTACTATCCACAGATGTCCACAAATCCATGATCACTAGGTCCACTCTGGGGGGGGGGGGGTGTTATCAACAAGGTAGTTTCCTAGGGTGGCTGACTTCCCAAAGGGTACTATTATGGATTTCAAGGCATTGAGTTTTAAGCTGTGGCTTTGACACCAGTCAATTGTCTGTGTTAGTCCTCCTTGTAGGATATTAGTGTCTAGTGGGATTCTATGACTGCTCCTAGTTTACAGTCATCTACAAACTTGGTCAGCTAGAGGCCTTTGACATTAGCTTTGACTTCTGAGAAGTAAATGTCAAAAAGGAGCAAGCCCAGCACAGTGCCCTGAGGGACAGTGCTAGTGACTGCCCTCTTTATGGAGATTGCCTCCCCATCCTAACTTTCTAGGCCTTATCTGAGATCCTTTCATACCTCTCAAGTGTCCAGATTTTTACAAAATGTCCAGATCTTTGCCTCTTATTTTTGGTCTGTTCCTCATAAAATATGTGGTTTTCTGGCAAAACACTGAGGATTGAAGTTACTAAATAATGACATACATTTGAGTTACAGACTTCATATCCTCCAGAAAATGCATGCTAACACAACTCCTATTATTCTAGCAACTTCCTAAATTTATAAGAACAATATCCATAATTGGTCCCTATTTTTGGGTGTTTTCCCCAATTATTTTAGGCTTTGCCCAGATTTCTTGCACTAAGAGGTTGAGAAGTATGAAGCCAGCTGGCTATCCAGTGCATGAATAGGGGTTAATACCTAATTCCATGTGTTTGTTAACAACGCCTCAGTGGGGTATTGCATAAAACACCTTAGCCAGGACAATTTAGTCAGTATGCCTTAGTGACCTTTCCAAATAAGTCTACCAGGATGAGTACACATGATCTTCCTTTGATACAGGCAAACTGTCTTGTACCAAGTGTGAGTTCTTCAGATGATGGTCACTATTGGAGGCGGCTGGTCACTGGCAGAGGGATCTGGGCTGGGCCTGTTCCTACTCATCATTTTACCCACTCATTATGTTTGCTTCCACATAATCATATATTTATTTTTAAAATATATTTCAGTACATCATATTGTTCTTCATACCATATTTTAAACAAAAATTCAAAAAAGTGAAACATAATGCACAGTTGGCTGTAGGGCATTCCATTATCTGTTTCATATTCTATAGTAACATAATGCATCTTTTTGCATTAGATTTAACCTTGACACAAAAAGAGATTCCTGAATATATTATATATATATCATACTTTTCTGGAAGAACACACGACACACACCCATATATGTACATGTGTGTGTGTGTGTGTGTTTATGAGTGTTTGTGGTGTGTGTGTGTGTGTGTGTGTGTGTGTGTGTGTGTGTGTGTGTGTGTGTGTGTGTGTGTGTGTGTGTGTGTGTGTGTGTGTACGTGTGTGTGTGCGTGTGTGCGTGTGTGCGTGTGTGTGTGTGTGTGTGTGTGTGTGTGTGTGTGTGTGTGTGTGTGTGTGTGTGTGTGTGTGTGTGTGTGTGTGTGTGTGTGTGTGTGTGTGTGTGGGGGGGGGGTGTATAAAACAGCTATGTAGCTATAGCTGAAAATGTCTTAATTATCTGAATCAAAATAACTTTCTTGTAATGAGTGCAGCAAATCTGCCCTCACCGATCCACTTTGTTTTACATTTTCTCCAAATCACATTTCCAAATCTTTTTGAGCTCCTTTTTCCATATGATCTGTGATAACAGGGACCATACTGATTTCTGATTAAATAACATACATAATATTTGAAAACAGAGCGTGTTTCTTTTTGTACCTCCTATGTCTCATTCATACCTGCATGCCACATCACAGAATTTGTTCTTCTTATAAATAATGTGATGTAATTTGCATATGTCTACATCACGCATGGGTACTTCTACTCATCTCTCATTTTTTTAAATTTATACTGCTACTCCTCTTTTTAACTACTTTCACTTTTTCTTTCATATATATCAAGAACAATTTCATACTCAAGGCACAGCTTTAAGTCCAATGATTATCATTGCATTTTTCTAATATACCCATCTGTAATCACTCTATAGAAGAAGTATTCATATCTCTCTTTACACCAGCTCCTAAACAACTTTCTTAACTTATGTTTATATGATGTTTCTCACAATATCTCATGTTTTATATTATCATGGTCTTAAACCTAATGCAAAAAAAATGCATTATCATCCCCTTTGGCAAGGGTGATATTCCTACAAACTACCACATCAGTAGCAATACCCTAAGCCTCAGTCAGTGGTGAGAGATCTGGACACACAGGTCAAAAGCAACCTTAACTTCAATCACTATGTCTCTACAGTGGTAAGAAGGGCATTTTATATTGCTCATCTCATAAGTCAGGGCATTGCTTCCAGAAAAAGAGGTTATAACCCCTCTGTACTCTCCCTCTTCAGGCCAGTAATAGAGTGCAACACTCCCTTTGGTATGTTCCTTTCACCTGCAGCAACTGGAGAGACCACAAAGCTTCATTACAAAGAAAATTTAAGGTCTTCAAGATCTGTCATATGAGGAGTGAAATCATTGTCACTTTACTCTGTGTCACACAGACTGCTCAGAGGTGACCTGTGTCTTGCATATAGAGCAATCTCTGACCCAGCTTTGATAGAAATGCTGCACATTCGCAAATCAAATGGCACACGGATCACACTGGTCACTCACTCAAATTACCTTAACCTGGGATGTGACATCAACAGAACTTCCTGGATAGACAGATTTGTCTCACAGAGGTTGCCCCACCTTTGGAACAAGATTCCTATTCATGTTAAACAAAGCCCCTTATTAGCCCTATTTAAGTGTAATTTGGATGAATGGATGGGTAACCAGAAATTCACCTCAGGGGTTCCATCTGTGTCCCTCTTGGACAGGGGTGATTGGTGCTGATTTTAGTGTCTGCTTGAACCAGACTCCCTTGGTAACTTGTCTAGGCTTGTAAAGGCCCTGGAGGCATTACCCTAGTAACCTCATATGATCCTATGATCCTATGAGTAAGGGTTAGGTGAGGGTATAGCTTTATTGTTGTGCATGTTTGTTGATCTGTGTGTCTGTGTTTGAGTCTGTCATGTGTAGTAGTAAGAGGAAGAACTAGGATTGGGGAGATAATTAGGGTTATGTTAGGCTTCTACCCCATACTGCATTACTAAATCATGCTAACCCTAATCCTAACCCTATCCACAGCTCTACACCTAACGTTAACCATGTACCTTACCTTAGTAAGACCCTTTCCATAAACTACCACAATTTAGACAGACCATGTCTTATATGGTACTGATATGTTTTCATTTGTTTTTACTGTATTTTTAGTGTAAATTGGTTCCAGAAGTAGGGTTGTTAATTTTATGTGGGTTTAGGTGTTTTCTTGTCTATATTTTTATGTGTCCCCGTTATGAGCTGTGTATATTTTGCTGTATTTGTGTCTGTATTGTGAATGCCTACATTTTGATATATCTGCATTTTTTAAAATACTATAGTAAACCATGGTTTAAAAAAGCAATACCAATCTGAATCCTGTTTGCTTATTTTTAATAAGAATGCAAAATGATCTGTGACATGGATCTTACATAAGAAGCTTTGACAACAGTCTGTTTTAATATTTCATATACTGATCATTTCAAAGCACACACATATAGATGATCAAAACCCAAAAAATCTTAATATATACCTGTATATTTTGTCATCCTTTAGTAGTAGCTAGTGAAATTACAACAATGTGCCAAAAGCTGTATGTCTGTATATATGCGTGTATATATATATATATATATATATATATATGTGTGTGTGTGTGTGTGTGTGTGTGTGTGTGTGTACATATATATATATATATATATATATATATATATAGAAACCTTTGACTTGAAAACTAACCACTCAAAATTACAAATTATCATAATAACTAATACTTCAACAAAGTATTAGTTTAAGGGTGTGCATACTTATGCAACCAGCTTATTGTACATTTTTTTATTTTTTATATTTTTCCCTAACAGATTTGTTTGTTTCTCAATTGAATTGTACAGGTTATAGGTCACATTAAAGGTGGGAAAAGTTTTGAAATGATTTATTGTGGTCTCATTTTTTTTTATTTCACAAAAACCTGCATTTTAACAGGGTTGTGTAAACGTTTTATATCTGCTGTATAAACCAGCAAATAAAGTCCAGCAAGATCTTTCAGTTCCATTTCCTTCATTTGCAAATATATACAACTATATACATATATATATATATATATATATATATATATATATACTTACAAATAAGTACAGTACATCTGATTCCAATTCTTTCTTTATTTTAGTCCATGCATATAAGACTATTCTGCTTGTGCAAGTGGGTGTTTATATACATATATATATATATATATATATATGTGGGTTCCCTACGTTAGACCGACAGCATGGAAGAGCGACACTCAAAACACCAATGCCAGAAGAACGACAAAGCAGATGACAGACAAGTCGTAATCCCGACAGTGAAAACACCGACAGGGGTAACTTGTGAGCGCGACCCGGTAAGTGTGTGATACTGAGGGACTTAGGGTTAGGGTGCGGGTAAGGTAAGTGTGCGATAGTGAGGGACTTAGGGTTAGGGTGAGGGTAAGGTTAGTGTGCGATAGTGACAGACTTAGGGTGCGGGTAAGGTTAGTGTGCGATAGTGAGGGACTTAGGGTTAGGGTGCGGGTAAGGTGAGTGTGCGATAGTTAGGGACCTTTGGGTTAGGGAGCGGGTAAGGTGAGTGTGCGATAGTTACGGACCTTAGGATTAGGGAGCGGGTAAGGTGAGTGTGTGATAGTTATGGACCTTAGGGTTAGGATTTGGGTTAATGTTAGTGCATAGATAGTTTTGTGTAAGGTGTAGTGTAGGTTTTTAGATTGTTGGTGTGCTTGTGTTGGGTGTGTGTTGTGTGTAACAGTGAACTTTTTGTTTTGTTAAGTGTCGGGATTGTGGTGTGTCAGGCATGTGAAATTTCGTGTTTTTGAGGTTTCGGTCTTCTGGTGCCGGTGTTTTGAGTGTCGATCTTCTGAGCTGTCGGTCTAACGTAGGGAACCCATATAGATATATATATATATATATATATATATATATATATGTGTGTGTGTGTGTGTGTGTGTGTGTGTGTGTGTATAAAATTTCTTTCGTGATGACATCCTGACAGTGAATCTAGTAAACTGCCAACAAACAGTAGGTTTCCCAAAAAAGATAACATAAACAAAAATCAGTCTGGTTGAGAGCTATTTGATGATACAATTCCCAAAATTTCTTTCAAGTTTTCCCTGTCTTAAAGTTAAAATGTACTCAGAAAAATCTGAACAAAATTTATGAAGTCAGTTGCAAAATTTTAAGCACATTTTTATTTCATGAATTCATCAAAAAGGACTGAAACTACTCTGAAATTGTTAAGTGCAGATTTACGAGCTTCACTCTAATCTTCTATAACTATAATGGTGGTTTTCGATACTTTCATGTCCCAACCCTCACCCCCTTGTCCAAAGCTCCTTTTGGTCTGATTTGAATTTCAGGCTTGGAGAATACTACAGGACAGGTATGGCAGAACACAGTACAGCACTGATGAGAATTTGTCTTGGTTTTGCTGCCCTTCTTATTATAAAAGGCAGAGGTGCATACGCAAAATCTGATGAAAGCACCTGTGGAAGAAGAGCCCATGAAGCTCATTGGATATATAACTTGGCCCCTCCAAATTTGCTTGACCTTCTCCACCATACTCATTCACTGCTTGTCCCAGTTTCTCTGAAGCAGTTAAAGAAAAACTATTTATTAAAAGCATGAAAGGGCATTTCTTATTCCACCAGCCACCATTATCCTTCTTTGACCCCACCTAGGAAAATGGTGCACATATATGTACAGGTTAGACCATGTTAACAATTGGTGCAAGGAGAATGGTCTCAAATTCAGTCCTAAGAACTGCAGCGTGGTTTAGTTTGGTAAACAAAACATTTTCGCATACCATGCAGGTGACACACCCCTCAAATCAGACACTGTTGTAAGGGTTCCAGGCACTCTTACAGATACTTCCTTATCCTTTTACCATCATGTCTCTGTGGCAGTTCCAAAAGTCTTCTGATTGGCTCATCTAATTTCTAAAGGCATTTTCATTAGATTTATAGAAATCTTAATTCCTCATTACTCATATCTTATCAGACCCATTACTGAATACCTTTTGAAATGCATTTATCTAAACTTAAGAGACCGCAGAGATTCATAACTCTAAAGACCAGTGGCCTCAAAAATCTTAATTATCAGAAGAGACTGGCTGCCCTCTCTCTTTTTTCAATCTCTTATAGAATCCTCAATGTACATCTGTGTGTAGCATATGATAGAGCCAACCTTCAAATACTCTGTTAAAGGAAGTAAATCTTCATCAACAGATAAATAAGACACAGTGGCATGACAGATTCAGATTCCAAAATATCCCTGACCTCTGGAACCATCTTCCACTACCTGTAAAGTAGAGCAGCACCCTTGTTACTTTCAAATTAAATCTAGATAATCTAGTTTGGATGGGCAGCCTCAAATTCTTCCCTGGTTTATCTTGTTTTGCCTTACTTGAGGCCAGAGGGACCACTGAATAGGGGTTTTAGGTTAGGTACATAATAGTCTGCAGACTGACTGCCTAGTATTTACCTATGAACCTATATATGTAGAAGAAAGAGAAGTTTAGGTCCACAAAGCCAGTGACCATCCACCTTCTACAGTCTATAATCTCTACAGTACAAAACAGCCAAGGTATGGGGGCAGGGGGAAACCCTGACTGTATGAAATGAGTGAGTACACAGAAAAAATCGATGAAGCACAGCTCTGTTTTACAAAGAAATTAAATTAAATGGGAAATATAGCAGTTTTCTAAGGACTAGCAGTTCAAAACATTTAATAGTGACATTGCCATAAAAATTATCTAACCAAGACTTACAAGTGGAACATTAGAAAACGGTATTCAGAGGATCCCATTACAAAAACTTCCACAGAACAAATGAGACTTACCCATTAAGACAGCATGAACACTATTTAACCTGTCTATTTTTTTGTTTTCCCCCCTTGGGATATTGCTTTAACCAGCCCAGTCCCCAGTGCCCCATATCCTCACCAGTTCTACCAGCTTATCTCCTACCCCCAAAAAACTTACCCTAGTATTTATGGAGCTGGTCGTGGATCCTAAGGGCATCCTGGGGACTCACCCATCATTGCTGCCATCCTTCAGCGAGCATCATTCATATGTTATAATTTCATACGTGAATGCGAGGCTAACTACAATGAAGGGCCATTTTAAGAGTAGCCAATAACACAGGGTCAGAACCGAACCTTGATCCCTGCATCTATGAGGTAAAGACCTTAACTACTATGACAAAATCACCCATGGTAAACATCCTCCCACTTGAAATAGGCACACCTATACCTCCCTGCCACTCCATCAGTTGCCAGAGCACCTAACTAAGCCCAGGTCAACTGGGCCATAGTCAGTGCTTTATCCCTCTATGGCACTGGAGCAGCCTAGATTTACAGAGTCTTAACAGTAAGCACATGTTGTTGATCATGAATTTTTGGCCATATTTGACACTTGATTTTTCTCTGCATTTTTGTAATTTCTAGATGCACTATGTCAATTTAATACATAAGTGAGTACTGATGGTGTGATCAGGTAACTTAGCTACATCCTGCACATTCAAAGAGAGCTCGGGAAGGAAAGTTGCATTTAGGAAAGCAGCCACCAGTGTGCATATCCTCTTCCTTATAGGATAACAGGATCATAGGAAGTTACTAACCTAATGGTCCTAGGGCCCTTACAAGCTTAGCCAAGTTCTACCCCAATTTCCAAGAGGGACACAGGTGGAATCCCTGGGGTCAATTTATGGTTACCCATCTAATAATCCATATTGCATTTGAAAAGGGCCAATGAGGTGCTCTGTTTGACATGAAGTGGGAGTCTATTCCAAAGGTGTGGTAATTTCTGCAAGACAAATCTGTCCCTCCAGCAGGCTCTCTTAATGTCACATAACAGGTTAAGGTCTTTAGAGCAAGTTGCCCATGTACCATTTGACTTATGCATATGCAGCATTTACAATAAAGCAGGGTCAGAGATTGCCTTATATGCAAGGCAGAGATCACCTCTGAGTAGTCTGTATGAAACAGAATAAAGTAAAAGTGATTTCAGATGATCCACATAGGACAGATGCTGAAGACCTTGAATTTTCCTTGTGAGGAACCTTTGTGGTCTCTCCAATTGCTGCAGGTGCTTGGAAAGATACATACCAAAAGGGGCGTTGTACTCAATTACTGGCCTGATGAGGGAAGAGTACAGGGAGGTTATAACTTCTTTTTTTTCTGGAGCCAATGGCCTTACTTATGAGATGAGCGATATGGAATGTCCTTCTTACCATTGTGGAGACATGGTGATCAGAGGTAAGATTACTGTCAACCTGTGTGCCCAGGTCTCTCACCACTGAGTGCATACTTAGTATGTTGCTATTGATGTTGTAGTTAGCAAGAACATCACTCTAACCAAAAGGTATCATAACACAATTTTTTGCATTGAGTGTAAGGCCATGACTTTGGCACCAATCATTTGTTTGTGTAAGACCCTCTTGTAGGATGTTGACATTGTTTGAAGATTCTACAACCACTCCCAGTTTGCAGATATCAGCATACTTTCTCAGCCACAGACCTTTAGTTTTTGGTTGTACTTCAGAGAAATAGATTCCAAACAGTAGAGGTCCCAGGACTGATCTTTGTGGAACACCAATGGTTACAGGTCTGCTGTTGGAGGTAGATTCCCCTATTTTGACTCTACGGGTTCTATCAGTGAGCCAGTTAGCAATCCATCTAATGACATAAGGGTTGATACCTAGCTGGGTGAGTTTGTTAATGATGCCTGACTGGGGGGTAGTATTAAAATCCTTGGTTAAGTCTAGGTATTCTGTATGCCACATATTTCCCCTCATCCAGGGCCTTGGTACTGCCTCAAAGTAGTCCACCAGGTTTAACAGGAATGCTCTCCCTTTGACAAATTCTACTGAGTAGGGTCAAGTGTTTGGGTATTACCTATATCTTTATTGATAAGGTCCACGATGATTCACTCCATGACCTTGCAGAAAAGGCTAGTCAGGCTAATAGGTCTATAGTTCCTGGGGTCAGTGGAAGCACCATCTTTGTGCAAGGGGATAACAGTAGCTGTTTTCTATTCAGCTAGTGCTTAGACTATAATTGAAAAGAGTATTCAATGGTGTTGCTAATTCTTGTTGGAGCCCATGTAGGACACAGCCTGGGATGTTATCAGGTCCCATAGATGCTGTGTTTTTGGCCTTAGAGAGGGTGTTTATGACCTGCTCTTTAGAGATACAAGGTAGGCGACATGTGGTAAGGATGTCATGGGATACATGTGGCGGGGACAGGGGAGTGAAGTTTTCACAGAACCTGTTGGCTAACAGGTTAGCTATGTCCACAGGCTCAGTATATGTGGTATCATTAACTACCAGTTTTGCACAAATCTAGGCCTTTCCTTTTAGGTCATGGATGGTTGTCCTTAGTTGAGGAAGCTAATCTGGATTTGTAGTTTGTCTTGGAGAACTTCACAAGAAGTCTTATTTGCTTGTTTAAGTTGAGGAGGGAGTGTATCCAGTTTAGGGATAGCTCCCTCCTGGCTTAGTCTTTGACAGCAATTTCTTTCTCTCATTGTAAAGCCTGTTAATGGCAATTGTCCACCAGGCAGGTTTGCTCTTCCTTGGGAGCTTGGTTTGGTCCTATCAGGTATGGCCTAGTCAATACTGTTATACAGGTGTTTGTTTAAAGCATTGATGTAGAACTCGGCATAGTTGCCAGTTCCATCTGAGGGGGGAGGTGCATTGAAGCTATTTATACCACCCCATAAGAGGTTATAATCTGCTTTGGAGAAATATTTTAGTTTAGTTGCTCCTATAGGGGTCAGGTGTGATAGTTACTTCGAATGAGACTGATTTGTGGTCAGTTCTCACCAGGGAAGACCTCACAGTAGGGTGCTATAGTGGTCCCCAATATTGGTAAGCACCAGATCCAGGATACTGGCATCCCTTCTGGGGGTTTCAAACAGCTGGTCCAGGGCACTGGAGTTAACAAAGTTGAGGAACCTTTGGGCAAGTGAGTTTGAGCATGAGTAATTTATCTAGTCGATGGATGGGGTAGTTAAAGTCGCCCAAAACCATGGTGTTTGAATGTATCTTTATAGACTCCAGTAGATCCAAAAAGGCAGAAATGTCATTACTGGACACATTGCGGGTGCTGCAAAGAGTATTTTTGGCTTACATCAAAGACTGAAACAATGCTAATTTCATGAACTTTAATCGTACTTTGACTTAGGAATGGGGTCCATTCTTATCATGGTATTAGTAACTCAAAAGACTTGGAAAAATTAAAAAAGGCAGAGTGGGTGTCCTGATTCATGGAGGGGGTCTTGTAGCTGGCAATGTGAACGTTTCTATGTTGGAAAAACTAATCGTATGTTGAGGGAGAGGGTACTGGAACATCTTAATGATATACGTAATAAAAAACTGACTAATGCACTGGCGACGCATGTCTTAGAAGCAGGAGACAACCATAGTTTTAAATACTTAGTTCTACAAAAAATCTTAGAAAATTTAAGAGAAGGTGATGTGAGTAATGAAACAGAATGTGTGGAACTCAGGTGGATAATTGATTTTAAAGCATACGCCCCTCCAGGTCTGAACAGTGTCGTCTCTTTAAAACCTGTTCTTAGGAAAAGGAATTTGCCTCATTAATTAAATTGGTATCATTGGCTGTAGTAATGTATAAATGCATCTTGATTAATTGTCTTTGTATTAAGGTCTGAGGAAGCAGGCAACTGCGAAGCACTTACCTATACTGTTTGTTTGTGGACTATTAAAGAATTTTGTGTTTTACCCTACACTCAGCAATTGACAACTTTTTTTTGCTGCAGCATATACTTTTTTTGGTTTGTCTGATACCAGTGGCACTTTATATTTTTTACAGTTTTTAAAGGATTACTGCACAGGTTATAGACCACACATGATAGATTGGCATTTTGTTTAGTTTACGGGTAAAGCCTGCAAAGATGACTGCAAATCTCCAACAAATGTAATGAGCTTCTGAAAATACTGTAATCCTGTCCTTTATTACAAATACTGTTATATGCATTTCAATACCTAAGGCTTGTACATTATCTAGTTATGTAAATATTCTCTGCATGGCAACAACAAAAACGCTTTCAGTGTTGGTAATTATTTAACAATATGCTTATTAAAGGTTTCTTGCATCTTACAATCTCAGACAAGCTTACCCAATGGTCATTAAAGCATTGCTACTTAAACACAAAGCAACAGGGCACTGCGACAGCATGCATTTTTTGAATAATAAGAAGCATAAATCAACAGTATAAAATATGACAGAAAACCAGAACATTCTGCAAAATGAAGGACAGATGAAACGCCACTGTCGTACTTGTGTCTACCTTGAATGGGGGAATACTCCGCATACTTACACTGCATAACTGCTCCTTGCCTTGCTTGGACACATCCAGAGTCACTACATGGGGGTGTGGGGTGCAACAAGTATGTCACAATTTGAAATGTCTCTGGCTGATGGCTATGACACTCATACCTCCCAACCTCAGAGCAAGAAATCTGGACAAAGCCATACATAGAAGTGGGACACAGGCCCAAAAATAAGGACATTTTTTAAATATTGCTCTTATAAACTTAGAAAGATAATAGAATAGTAGTAGGTCTTGCATTAGTATGAATTTTCTGAAAGGTATGAAATCTGAAACTCAAACATCTGCCATTATTTTCTAACTTCAATCTTTAATGATTTGCTACTAATTTGCCAGAAAACCACAATTTTATGAAAAACAGACCAAAAATGTGATGCAAAAATATTAAATTGCCACACAATACAGCTGGGAACCTGTCAAAGAAGGGACACCTTTTTAATATTAGTACTGTTAACTCGAGCAGCTGACAAAATAAGAGCATCTACATGCATTTCTGAAATAAAAGTAATCTATAACTCTGATCATTACAGTTATTTATAATTGTAAACTCTCCACATTTTCTTCCAAAATTGTCATTTTGCAGAGGGGTTATTAGGGGGAGAACAACATTTTGAGCCAAAATTGGGGACAGTTGAGAGATTTGGATATTCCTAATTCTATAAAGCGATTTAGTTGCACTTACCTCTCAACCTCTTAATGCAGGAAATCTGGACAAGGCCAAATAAATATATTGGGGGAACATACAAACAGTACTAAAAATTGCTCTTGTATAAACTTAAGACAGTTGATAGAATAACAGGTTTTGCTTTAGCATGCATTTTTCTGAAGGTTATGACATCTGAAACTCAATGTCTGTCATTATTTAGTGACTTCATTCCTAAATGATTTGCCAGAAAACTACAAATTTTATGAGGAACAAACCAAAAATAGAAAGCAAAAATCTATTCATTCTGCAAAAATCTGGACAGTTGAGTGGTATAGTTCAGCCGGGGCTGTCTGAGTTTGCTGCCCTTCCCCCCCCCTCACAAAATCATGGTCAAATGGAGCCTCCCCCCTGCAGCCATTCCAATATCCCATTCCTTGGTTATTTCGCCCCATTTACCATAAACACTGTAATCTGCATACTGCTTTACTTCTGTGATGATTTGGATTTCATTTTAAAGTTTTATTTTGCATTTTACAGCACAAACCCTAATAGATATCTGCTAAACAAAGCAATGCAGTCTCACAATGAAAATAGACTTAGCATTAAAACTTCTCTGCCCTTGAAACTCACATTCATTGAAACAGCATTGAAACCCACATTCAAAGAAAATACATTTTGCCAGTGGCAGATAAAGATTAACTTTGGGCTGTTTTCAAATCATAGGCCCCTTGAACACAAAACATACACATGCTCTTTGATACACCTTCCTGATCGTATTAAATTATATTCCTTGTACAATACAGTACAGTTGTTAGAGGGCATTTTAAATGTATTGTTTTGAACATTTTTCCAGTAAACAATTAAACAAAATGCATGCACCAATAATGACAAAACTGCCCACTTCAGAACATTTCCATCATAAAAGTCTACTCAAACTTCTACAGTCTACCAGTATCAGTAAATATGCACAATCTCTGAAGAAGTAAAAGTCATCTAAATAATTCCACATTAAAGAAATCTGTAACTAATGAAGAGGTTGCGGCTAGCAAACAACTTTATGTGTCATTGTTTCATCTACAAATAAAAGGTGGTTGTTGCCCTTGAGGAATAAATTGCCCATGTTGCATTAAAAAAATGATAAGCTAGTAATATCGCAGTAGGGAATGGATGGCAAACTGATAACAGTTTCATAGTTACTAGGTATCTTCGCCAAAAAGGACTGCAGCATCCACCCCATTTACAACACACACAGTATCACCAATGCATCTACCTACTGTGAAAGTAGAACCCACAGCCTTCTGCATCAAAAGCAAGTACACTACCTGTTGTGCTATTAACAATGCAAGTAGACTCACCATAAGCAGTACTAAACATTTGTTCCCCTGCAGCTCTCAGCTCCTTGTAAAATTTACTTGACACTCCGCTGTTTCTCTGAACTTTGCAGCACAAGAAATCTGGAAAAAGACAAAATTTATTGGGGGGGGGACAAAAGCCCAAAAACCAGGGACACATTTTAAACATTGCTTGTATAATGTTGGAAAGTTGCTGCAGTAAAATGTTGTGTTATCACCATGCATTTCACTGCCAAGTCTTGAACCCAGGAGAACCTTGTGCAAAACAGTCAGAGCAACATACCACTATGCCAAATCAGCTGTTTTGTGAAAGAGAGGAAGACTGAAACTTAAATGACTACCATTTAGTGAATTCAGTTCTCACCATAGCTGTCAACCTCTTAGCACAAAACACCTGAACAAAGCCAATAATGGGGGAATAAAGTCCCCAAACATAATCAGTGAATTCAGTTCTTACCATACCTCTCAACCTCTTAGCAAAAAACACATGGACAAAGCCAGTAATGGGGGAATACAGCCCCCAAACATATTCAGTGAATTCAGTTCTCACCATAGCTCTCAACCTTAGCACAAAAAACCTGGATGAAGCCAATAATGGGGAAATATAGTCCCTAAAATAAGGACAAATTTCAAATATCCATGTTATAAACTTAGAAAATTGTTAGAATAAAAGGTCTGAAGAATATGAAGCCTGAAATTCAAATGCCTGTTATTTTTATTTAACATTTGTTAACCAGGAAAGTCTGACTTGGAACAAAAGCTAATTTTCAGCAGAGCAGGGAGAAACACTCCAGACACTTATCTTTGTAAGATGGGAAGACATGCAGACTCCACACAGAAAGCACCCCAGCCGAGAATCAAACCAGAGAACCTTTCGCTGTCAGGCAACAATGCTACCAGTGCACCACTGTACCACTGACTTTGCCAGGAACAACAAACATACAGAAACCACAGATTTTATGAGGAACAGAACAAATATGATGCAAATACGTGCAGATTTTTTACAAATGGTGGTGGGTAGGGAATTCAGGCCCTTACTACCTGTACCCAAGGTACAGGGCTCAAGCCTGAGCATTCTCTACCCACCACCATGTGTTCTATCTAGCCACCAGTATGTAGCAACTGCGGCATTACACACGCACACACGCACACACACACACACACACGCACACACACACACACACACACACACACACACACACACACACACACACACACCGTTCATCCTCCGTAGCAGCCAGATCAGTCCTGAATCACACACCCTACGTTCATAGCATCCAATCAAACTCTGTTCCTCCTCCATAGCAGCAGATCAAAATCCTCGTCCTCCTTAGCAGCCTGAATCCGTCCTCTGCAGCAGCCCACTCTATGCAGATCAACCGTCTGTCCTCCGTAGCAGCCTGCGCAAGCTGTACTGGTTTCCCCACGAGATGAGAGTAGGTTGGAGCCTCCAGCCTGTGGGTGATGCATTCCGTGTCCTTCCAGTCTGTGCAGTCATCACTGCACAGACTTCTGGGCTGGCAGGGTGGAGATTCCGTTCTTCCCTATCCAGACTGCCTAACACAGCAGTCTGTAGTGGTGAGTACCAGTAACTCCAAGCACACATGCGTGGAGTTCCGGGAATAGCAATTTTTTGTTTCTTTTTACTTTCTACAGGTGGGGGGATTCGCAATTTGTTTTTATTCTTTTATTTTTTCTTTCTACAGGTGGGGGTTGCAGTCCTGCAGTGATATAGCACAAGCCATGCCTGATTAACAGGGAATCCTATATGACACCAAACATACAGGCACAGAGATTCCTGAATTTTGTAAACACAAACTCCCTGAACCAAATGGTCAATACACCAACCAGGGGTGTGCCATACTAGATCTGGTCCTCACTAATATGGGAGAGTGCTGCACGCCCCCTACTGTAATGCCTTCCCTGGTAAGGTCAGACCACAGAATGGTCTTCTTTGAAGTAAAAATAAAAATTGTACCCCCAGCTAAACCTGGAATTTTCAGGAACTACAGTAAGGCTAACCACCTGCTATTAAGTGATAACGTGGCAAACTTTCAAGCCCCATAAACTCTGAGAACACTGCTGCCTATGCAGAACTGTTCACAGAAACTGTGTACAAGCATGTTAATAGCTGCATAGAGGCAGCTGTACCCACCAGGAAGAAGTACAGAACTAACTCAAAAACAAACCACCCTGGTGGAATCACAGAATCAATCATCTGTATAACAGATTCCAAACAGGCTTTGTGCCTCATGAATGGAAAACAGCAACAGTCATCCCTCTGCACAAAGGTGGGCCATCTACAGATCCTGGAAACTACAGACCCATAAGTCTCACTAGTCTTATATATAAATCCATGGAAAGAATTATCATGGAAATGATCAATAGTGATATAGTAAACCTCCAGACACTGGACTCAACCCAGTTTGGTTTCATCAAGGGCAGATCATGCCTACTCAACCTCATGGACTTTTTGAGGTCACCAAAGCAATGGATGAGGGCAAAATGGTTCACACAGCCAACCTTGACCTGACCAAGGCATTTGACACAACACCCCACTTGGTTGGGCATTGTTGACAAACTCAAGAGGTCAAGTACAAACTCATATGTTATCGGGTGGATAGCCAACTGGCTCACAGACAGGACCCAAGAAGTTAGAATTGGGGACTCCACCTCTACAAAGAGGCCAGTCACAAGTGGAGTCAATCAGGGATCAGTCCTTGGACTTTTTGGCATTTACTCCCCTGAAGTCAAGGCCAATGTCAGTGGTCTCTGCCTGACTAAATTTGCAGATGAGTGCAAATTAGGAGCTGTCAATGAATCCCACACAGACAAATTTTCTCCAGGAGGGACTGACACAGTGTCAGAGGCAAGGACTAAAACTAAATGCCAAGAAATACATAATAACATCCTTTGGGAAGTCATCCACCCCTGCTAACTATCATATTGACAACATACCCCTTACCGTTAACCCAGTAGTCATGGACATAGGGACACACACGTACTGAGGAAATCATTCTGTGTTGTGCAACTTATAAACAAAGGTATGGCATCTAAGCCCAAGGAAGTCATAGTTTACTGTATTTGGCATTCATCAGCCCTATCACTGAGCACAATGTCCTCTTTGGTATGTACCTAACTAAGCATATACAACAATTGGAACGTCCACAGAGATTCCTCACTAAATGAATACAGGGCTTAAGTAAAATGTCCTATGCAGACCACCTCAAAGCTTTATCTCTGTATTCTGTTACCTACAGGCTTTTGGGGGGAGATCTATGCCTGATATACAAGGCATTATCACACCCCACTCTGATGGATCTTCTGCATAACCGCAAAACAAACAGTATCAGAATTACCCATTCTAAAAACTTAAAGCTTGCCTGTGATATAAATAGGACCTGCTGGAGAGACAGATATGTATCCAGAGATTATCCCGTCTCTGGAACAGTCTCCCCATCTATGTGAAGCAGAGTTCCTACCTAACCCAATTCAAGTGCAACCTGGACAATTGGATAGGGGGAACAGGAAATTCATCCCTGGTTTGGCACCTATTTCTCTAATGGACACAGGCAACCTTATGGTTCATCCCCCAGGCCCTAGCTTGAACATGTTTCATCTCCCAAGCCCCTGCTTATACTTATTAACTGCATCAGAACTTGTCAGAGATTTGGGATGCTTGGCTAGGCTTAGAAAGGCCCTTGTGGTTGTTAGCCTAGTAAATACCTATGAACCTATGAAGGCCATCTCTGGCAAAACATCGAGGTCTGTCGATCATGTCATCCCAGGCTGACAGATACTGGATCCCCTTAGAATGACACCATCAGAAACTAAGCCAATTATTGAAGTCAATCATTTTCTGTTTGTATTGAGGCATCATGCTAGATGAAGCTAAAATGTTGCTTAAGGCTAGGGACATATCTGCCTGAGACACATAGTCCAAGAGCTCAGTCAAGTCTCTCTTCATATATTCCAGAGGTACATCTCAAGTCATTCACATCAACATGGACTATGGCGGAGTTATAACAGTACCTGTTGTTGAGAGACTTGAGTGCAGTGTGATATGGTGGATCCTGGCACCTGACAGACAGCTGACAGTGACCTTTTCCTTATCCAGCCTGGTGAGAGGGACATATGTGTGCCTCACAATGGAATCACCTATGACTAATATGTTTAGTTTTGTATTTTGCCTTAAGGGCTTGACAGGTGAGACACTGGAGCATGAGCTATTATGTGTATTGTTTTCTGCAGAGGAAGTATGTGTAATGTGCTTGTGTTTGTGCTTGGGAGGTCTCTGGTGTTAGGTATGTTTCTGGTAAGGACCTCCGCATACGTAGTTATGTGTGATGCGGGTTTGGGTGGAGTAGAAGGTGAGGTGTGCATGCTGACAACCTACTCATTATCATATGTACTGACTGGCATGTGAGAGAGCATGGATTCAAGGTTCTTAATACAGTTGCATCTCTCACATGTTGAGTTTGTGTTGACTAGGAGTAGAGGGTTGTTGGTGAACATGAGGCAGTTGCTACACTGTCTGAGGATGCCCATGTCAACAAAGCTGGCTGGAGAAACTGTGGGAAATTGTCCAGCCATAGTGTTAGATAAATGTATATGTTCAGTAAAAGACGTCGCACTTAGTAATAGCTAGTGGATGAGAGGTGTGTCGGTACCTCTGAGGCTAGGCTTAGTGTTCTACCTGACAGTAGATCAGGACTGTGAAAAACCTCTGGAAGACCATGAGCAAAGTGCTAAGGGAAAATTTAACAAACAAAATGTTTGTGTCTATATCCACCAATGGTAACCACTGCTATGCAGCAGTGCACATTGGTGCATTACACGCAAACATGCACAAACGTGGGGCTTAAATAAAACAAAAAATAACCCTTTTAACTCAAGCTATCCAATAAGGATGCGCTCTCTGAGCTCTAGTCAAATTACCCTCAATTAGATGGGACCCAGACAGCAGTCTCTTCCCACAAGGGTGCAGAAGGACCCTCTCTGACAAAGATGGCTTGAATTTGATGCTCAGAAGTTACAAAACAGACCCATAAACAACAAACCCGGAACTTGGCTAGGCTACACCTGAACTAGTACAGTATACAGTAAAATGTGACAAAAAGCAGTTCAAACAATTCAAACAGACAGCACAATGCAAATACAAATTAAAAGTGCAATATAAGAACAAAAACAGGCACTTACAGTTAGTTGGAAGCAATGGATGCCTGAGATCTTTTAGTATCTCTGTGAAGAACTGGTTTTAGTGCTCAAGTGATACCAATCAGTCGAGATTCAGCAAGTCTGAATCTAGCCTATGCTATAAAATGCAGAAGTACTAGAAATTCAAAGTGCATAAAATCACAGTCACAACAGCAAAAACAATTTAAATAAATCAGCAATTCAGTAGAAAACTGTTCTCAAAGTACAATGTAGGCTTTAAAATTCTTATTTTTCACTGTTTTTAGTGTTCAAATGATGCCAAACGGTTTCAGTCTTAGTGTTTTTCCTTCTCAGCTTTTCTCCCAGTTAAGTGCTGTTCAATACAAAAGCAAGGCATATTCGTCTCTGGCTTTCTGTGCCTCTCTAGTCTTGCATTGCCAGATACGTATGACCTGGGATTTGTTTTATTGATTTCTGGTAATGGGATAAGATATCTGAGGTCAAAAGTTTTTTTTTTCTAAAAGCACTCAAAAAATGCAAACAACAGAAATTAAATGAAATTTTATTTTTGGCAGTATTTTTTCATGAAGGATGAAATCAGGCAAAGGCAGAAGAAATTTTACTCTGTTCAGTTTCAAACTAACCAATGATGTTTATGATCATGGTGGTTACAAAAACACCTGAAACTTCAGGAACATTTTATTGACTATCCTTTAATATTATGTACTTGAATTATATCCCATGATATATTAAGTATACTAACTATGGCAAAATATTTATGAGTCATAAAGGGGCAACATATGACAAGATGTCCTCTCCGATGAGTTGGCTGTAGATGAGACGGCTGTGAACTGACTTTATTAGTTTGTATCACACATGACAATTAGTTATGCTCATACTATACAATGAACATAATCGTTCTGTGACCAATGACAACAGCAGAACTGGCTGCTGGTAACTTAACCTTTGTTGTATTGCACTGGAAAATACAACAGAATTTGCACATCTCACTTTAATGTACACTATATAAGTTTTTGATCTGTGAGAATTATAATCTGCATTTCCTATGTTTTCATATTATTACTTTACCATTTTTTCTGCAAGTGTCATGAGATATTTAGAATTAATCAGCAAAATATCTGAAACAGACAGGTTGACCTGGAAAATTGGCTCATTGTTTCACCTCAAAGCTGTTACTATCTGTTCACCTGTGTTAACCCTGTGAGAGCACCTTAACGAATGATGGGGAAAATACAGCTCTTCATTCACTTTCTGTGGCATAATTAGGAAATACTACACGGCAGGGTCATGAGTTATTCAAATTTATCTTCTGTGGGGTAAGCATTGTTTGGTCACGAGGGCAAAGCCTTATTGACCAAATTGGAGCATCCACAACATGTGTAAAAATATAAACTACCAATGGTCCTGCCATTGTGTATTGCAGTTATACAATAGCAGTATTTAAAAAAGAAACATCTTGCTTTTTTTAAAATAATGACATTTTATTGTAAGGACGCCATTCATATATTGTCGCTCCCTGTGCTGAGGCAAGTCATCATACATGACTTAATAGTGTTGTAAGCATGTGGTTATATGCATACGGTCATCAGACGTGGTTTAGCACTGTTGTATGTATGTGGGTACATAGATACAATCATCAAACATGGCTTAGCAATGTTGTAAGTATGTGGGCACAAAGATACAATCATCAGACAATGCTTAGCAGTGTTGTATGTATATGAGTACATAGAAAACGTCATCACACATGACTTAGTGTTGTAAGCATGTGGTTATATGCATACGGTCATCAGACATGGCTTAGCAGTGTTGTATGTATGTGGGTACATAGATAAAGTCATCATACATGACTTAGTGTTGTAAGCATGTAATTATATGCATATGGTCATCAGACATGACTTGGCAGTCTTGTATGTATGTGGGTACATAGATACAATCATCAGACATGACTTAGCAGTGTTGTATGTATGCAGGTACACAGATACAGTCATCATACATGACTTAAGTGTGTTGTAAGTATGTGGTTATATGCATATGGTCATCAGACATGGTTTACCAGTGTTGTAAGTATATGTGTACATTGATACAGACAGTAGACATGACTTAGCAGTGGTGTAAGTATGTGTGTACATAGATACAGTCATCAGACATGGCTTATCAGTTTTGCAATTATGTAGGTTCATAGGTTCATAGGTAGATACTAGGCTATCTGCCCTAGGACATTTATAAGCCTAGCCAGAGTGTGTTTGGCTTTCGCCTCCCTTTTAGATTAGTTAATTGTGCCTCTGTACAGTAGGTCACAGAGGATAGCCCTTTAAGGTTAGTTTACTGTGCCTCTGTCTAGCAGGGACACAGAAGAGATCCCAGGGGTAAATTTACGATCTCCCGTCCACTCGTCAAGATTTCTCTTGAAGAGGGTCAGCGAGGGGCTCTGCCTAACATGAATTGGGATTCTGTTCCAGAGTGAGGGGAGCCTCTGGGATATGAATCTGTCCCTCCAGCATGTCCTGTTTATTGCTGTGCTGAGGTTTGAGTCCCTGGAGTGTGTAGCTCTAAGGGATTTGGATTTCCTGAGGTGGAGCATATCCATTAATTCTGGGTTAGACATGGCTTTGTACGTCAGGCATAAATCGCCTCTGAGTAGGCGGTAAGCAACTGAGTAGAGCTGGAGTTTCTTTAGTCGAACTGTATAGGGCATCTGTTTGAGGCCCGTGATCCTCTTGGTGAGGTTCTTTTGAGGTCTCTCCAGTTGCTGCAGGTGTAGGGTAAGGTACATCCCAAATGGGGCATTGTATTCAATTATGGGCCTGATGAGTGATGAGTAGAGGGGCACAATGACCTCTCTAGATCTAGATGTGAACCCTTTTGTGATAAGGTGGACTATATAGAAGGTCTTTCTACCCACTTTGGCAACGTGATTGTCAAAGGAGAGATTACTATCTACTTGGGTCCCCAAATCCCTAATTACTTCTTCCGCACTTAATGGATTACCTCCTGTGTGGTAATTTGTGAGCACTTTGTTTTTCCCAAAGGGGATGACTATGCACTTTTTCGCATTTAGCTTGAGGCCGTGGCTCTGGAACCAGGTATCCGTCTCTGTGAGGCCCTTTTGGAGGATGCCTGGGTCAGCTGGAGGGTCAATTATGGCTCCCAGTTTGCAGTCATCTGCGTACTTGGTCAGCCATAGTCCTCCCATGTTAGCCTGTACCTCAGAGAAGTATATACCGAACAAAAGAGGTCCCAGGACTGAGCCTTGTGAGACGCCACTTGTAACTGGTTTAGAGTCGGACATGGCACCTGCAATTCTGACCATGTGGGTTCTATCCCTGAGCCAGTTTGCAACCCATCTTGTGACATAGGGGTTGATATTTAAGCTGGTAAGCTTATTTATGATGCCAGAGTGGGGTATTGTGTCGAAGGCTTTTGCTAGGTCTAGGTAGGCTGTGTGGACTACCTTCCCCTCATCTATGGCCTTGGTAACTGTTTCAAAGAAGTCAACTAGGTTTAAGAGGCAAGATCTGCTCTTAACAAAGCCGAATTGGGTAGGGTCCAGTGTCTGGAAGTTCCTAATGTCTTTGTTTATGAGTTCCATGATGATACGCTCCATAGCTTTGCAGACCAGACTAGTCAGGCTTATAGGGCGATAGTTCCCAGGGTCCATTGTGGCACCACCTTTGTGGAGCGGGACCACTGTTGCTGTACACCATTCTTTGGGTACATATCCTGTAGTAAGGCTGAGTTTGAACAGTGACTTTATGTGAGGGTTCAGTTCTTCTTGGAGCTCGCTTAGTTACACAAAGTCATCAGGCATGACTTAGCAGTGTTGTAAGTGTGTGGTTAAAGAGATACACTATTTTGACTTGGTTTTATAGTTACCACTGCAAAGATGTCATTAGATAAAAAAGTGAAACTATGTTATTATTGTGTTGGAAGCTGCATTTTACAAACACATAGTCCAAGTGTGTGACCGGAATATATGTATCACTGCAAGAAGAATTTCATTGAAAAAAAGAAAGAAAGTTTTACATGAATTCTGCCCCCGTCTGTGAAGAGAAAGAGCTGGCATCTATAAATTTAGATATTTTCATTAACTAAATTTGATCTGTCTCTCAGTGCAATTACCAAACATTTTGGTGTAGGAACCAAGTCTGATTTCCCAATGAAACAATGAGCTTCAATGGGAGGTACAATTTTCCCACTGTATAATCAAATTTAGCCTATTAAACAAATACCTTCATGCAATGACTGTAAACATATCACTTGGGCAGATCTTTAATACATGTGTGAATAAGTCGTAGGGTCTTTTACAAGAAAAGTAATTTCTTAAGAAAATCGACATATCTAAATCATAACTACTTGGGAAACAACAAAGGAAGCATTTCATAGACATGCTAAGTTGTTTTGTTTATGCAGCAGACATAATGTTTCTGTTGCAGCTGAACATTAGCAGTCTTTTCCTGCCATTATGTTGAACTCTTCTGCATTCTACATTACAATCTGTGCTTCCGAACTTAATCTGACATCACATGTCCATTATAACATGCTAAAGTTATAGGTTCGGGGCTACATACGCTCCAAAGACAAGGCAAAAGGTCATAAGCAACAACACAAGGGATACAGTGACTATAAGAACTTGGGAGAAAACTAGAAAGACTGAGGCTAGGAAAACCTGATTCCTGAAGTGCTAAATCCAGAGGACTGACAATTCTACATAATCAACATTTTGGGAATCAAAGCTTTACAAAACTGCTTCTCACAAGGTAGAAGTGTGACACAACTTCTTGTTGCCTGAAATGTTGACTTGTAACCTGGAGTAGAAGATAGCCTTTCCAGCTGTTACTTTCCCCAGTGGTCTGGTTGTCCACACATCCCTGATATTCTCAGCCAATACCTGCCCACCCTTCCATTTAGTATAATGATTGCAATTATCCAATCATGCAACATGAATATAAAAGTAGGGGACATAGCACTCCTCTCCCCACACATAGATAGGAGAAATGATTATGCAGACTCCCAAAGAAAGTTCTATTTTTTATGCCTTTCAGAACTTTGCATGCTCATGGGCTGACAGCCACACTCTTGAAATCCCATCTTGTAAAATAAAAGAAACCTAAGAAAAGAGTTGGAGCTCACACTGAAGTCTTCTAGTTGTGTGCTGGCAATACATGCGAACATTAAGAAACATTTTACCTCTTATGCTCAGATGCAGCTTTTTCCAGGGAATCCACACAAGGACTGTTTTCACTTGGCCTCCCATCATGGCTGCTGTTTCTTGGAAAGAGAAGAAAGCACATTATTATGTACTTAACTACAGAGTCCAGATATATAATCAGCTCATGGTGCAAGCTAAACATGAATCCATCAGAGAAGTGGTCACAGACGTTTAGGATAGGTGAATAGTCAGATGAATTTCTTTGCCTAAGTGTGCAATTCTAAAAGTGACATTAAGGATTATGCATTTAATTTTCTGCATCTTACAAATATTTTGCCCTTCTGTATTTGTATATATCTCTCTCATTTATGCACTATGTGGTATGTCAGCCAATGAGCACTTTTCAGCACTCATTATTTCTGTAGCTGTTACATGTTTCACAGACTCAGGTTGCCAGCCCAAGGCCCAACCCTCCTCGCTGGGTGCACCACAGACATTTGCACACACACACTCACACCTAGGGCAAATTTGGAGTGTCCAGTCCACCTACTGCATGTCTTTGTAATGTGGGAGGAAACCAGACCACCCAGAGGAAACCTACATAAATGCAGGGAGGACATGCAGACTCCACACAGAAGGCACCCCAGCCAAAAATTGAACCAGGGAAGCTCTTGCTGGAAGGCAACAATGCTAACCACTACACCACTGCATCACCCTGTTTGTTTATGTAAATAGACTTAATGACAAACCACATAACTGAATTACAGCCTCCTCCAGACAGAGAGAGACAGAATTATTTTATTTGTTAACTGCAATAAAACATTGATTGTCATAGAGCTTGCCAAACACTACCTGGTTCAGTGATTTGTTCAAAGTTGTACAGCTGGGCAAATAGAGGCTGAGATAATCAAACCTGCCCCACAAAGGGCAGCTCATTAACATCTCATAGTCTTAATCCTTTGCACCAACTACAAAACAGCATTCCTTCCCCTTCTTTTTTGCATGTCTCTTCTGATTTGGGTAGCATCTAAAACTGGAACATATCAAATGTTTTAAAAAATGTCTGTGTTTTCCTTTAGCTATTTTGCAATTGAAGCATGTGAGATTATTTACTTAAGTTCTGTGCCTGTTTTATATAGTGTGTAAAGCCTGTTTTATATAGTGTGTAAAGCCAATTGTTGTATTTTTATTCTCTATTTCAACTACATGTATAGCCAATTGTTTTATTTTTATCTCTATTTCAAATATATGTAAAGCCTATAGTAATTTTTATTGTCTTAGCATCTATTATGTTATCTGTACCTTCTTCTTGGAGCTTTTCTCCCCGGGCCTCTACTGAAAATGGACATGTATCCAGCTAGACTAGCCCGGTAAACAAATGTAAAATAAATATAAATAAATAAATATTGCAAAAAGTGATTCTGCAAATGAAAATATCTTAATATGCTATGAAACGATAGAAAGAACTATCATTCTCCAACTCTGTTTTATAACTTTTTGAAATCAGCTGAAACCAAGCCTGCAGCAGCTAAGGCGTATCTGTCCAGTAAAATCCAATATTTCAGAAAGAAATGTCCCATTTCTGCATCAGAGAATGGAGTAACCTCATAGCTCACAATGTGCTACTTCAAGAATCAGAGACAATGATAAGTATCACGGACAAAGGTTATAAATCAGGGACACTTTTTAGGCATCTGTACTATTCATTTGGAAAGTTAATAGTATAATAGTGTTTGCATTAACCTGCATTATCTGAAGAATAATGGAGTATTCGGAAACAAATAGTGATTTGTGTTACACAAAATACCACAACAAATGATAATATGCAAGGAGGAAGTGATTTAAAAGTATATGTAGTGTAATCACATTAATTGGAAAATGCAGTCTGCGTCTTATGCAGATGACCACATAATGACATGCAAATGAATGTCAGAATGCTCGAGAGTGTTATCACTTGTGAAAATGATGACATTAGACATGATGGCATTAGTCAGAAATAGATAAAATTAGTATGATGAACCATGGTGATCTATTTTTCAATATTATATATCTTCTTCTTCTTCTTTCGGCTTTTCCCAGTTAGGGGTCGCCACAGCGGATCACCTTGTCCGCACATTGAATGGCAGTGGAGTTTTACGGTGTCGAGTTGCCAGCCCGGCGCCCAACCTTCCACAGAAGGCACACTCACACGCACACCTAGGGCCAATTTAGAGTGTCCAATCCACCTGCAGCATGTCTTTGGGATGTGGGAGGAAACCGGAGCACCCGGAGGAAACCCACGCGACCACAGGGAGGACATGCAGACTCCGCACAGAAGGCACCCCAGCCGAGGATCGAACCGGAGAACCTCTTGCTGTGAGGCGATTTTTCAATATTATATATATATTAGGAAAATTATACCTAAGGGTCTTAGACTGTGGCAGTACCCAACAGGTCTTACCGAAGGATCTGATTTTTATAAGGCACTAATCGATATGTTTGACAGGCATGGTTTAGAATTGTTGCAAGTGTTATGTACTCACTACCAACAAACAGCAGATAAGTTAATACTTGAGACCAATGGCTTAGATTTAGACATAAGAAATGATATCAACTTCTCAAGGTATCGCTATAATTATGACCGTATTTTCGACAGTATAGACCAGTACCTGTCGAAAATCAATCTCACTAAGATCAAGAAAATCAAGCGAGACCTGAGAGACTATGAGGCAGGTATGGCCTACCCTAAGCCGCCAAACTCTCAAAGGAGTTTTTTACCTGACACGAGTGGACCTAAGACTATCAATGAAGGTGCACAGAACTATGTGAACCACTCATCTACACCTTCTAGTAGTAATAACCAGGTAAAAGAAAAACAGCAATCTGAAGGTACTGGGGCTGTTCGCCGCAGTGAAAGGACAGCGGCCAATAACAACAACAATTCTAACCATGGTAAGACACTAAGTAATTTGAATCAAACAAATTTTCGGAACCGAGCCTCGAACGTTGTACCACCGAAAGGGAGGTCAATGAGGAACAGGAACAAATAGTAGAAGAAAGAGCCACCTTACAAACTACGCAGAACTTTTCTAAATGTAACATTCTGTATAATTCCAACATGGACTTTAAAATCTTTAACTATTCTGATACTGTCATAAGGCCTGATATGATTGACCTATTAGCGAAAGGTCATACTTTTATACCTACAGTACATTTTGATGTGGCAACCACCTTGATTGACCTTAAATTATTCACTCAAAAACTAAATTTAGTGGCATTAATGGGGGAACAAATGAACACCAAAAGCGATTATTATGTGTCTAGTGTTTATAATCCACCTTTGCACCCTTAGCACTTTTTGAACAAATTAATGAGTTGGATCTCCGTAACCTTAAGAATAAATCAAACAATTTAAGACATGGTAAGGTTCAACAGTATAACATCAGTAAGGAAGACAGAGACACCTTGAGGTTTTTATGCCAGGCACCAGTACATTTTATTAAACCCGATAAGGGTGGGGGCCTGGCTATCATGAACATTGCTGACTATAACAATAGAATGTTAGACATTTTAGATAGTCACACCTACGAAGAGGTGTCAAGGAATGAACTAAATGGTGCATATAGAAAAGTCAGGTCCTTTATAGAGGACCTTTACATAGAAGCAAAGATCGATAAAACAGTTTACAACTACTTAATACAGCCAGCTCCTAGGATTCCGATCTTGTTCAGAATCCCAAAAGTTCATAAAAGTGTAGACTGTCCACCAATGCATCCGTTAGTGGAAGCCAGGGACAGTATTACATACACATGTGCAAAGGTGGTTGATAATATCTTAAAGAAATACATTGTACGTGAAATACAAATTTCCAAAGACTCATGGTCTTTCCTAGAGAGCATTAATAAGCTTAAATTCAGTGAGGACCACCTTTTAGTTACCATTGACATAAAAGATTTTTACTCATCTATCCCCCATTGTGAGGGAATAGAATGGATATCATGCATGTTTAGGTATCTAGGGGCACCCACGAGTGAGACACAACTAGTGGAAGAGCTCATTGACATTGTGCTATCTTACAACTATGTGCTTTTCAACACTGGATTATACCACCAGAAAGTTGGAGTGGCAATGGGCTCGCCTTGTGGGGCCAGTCTAGCTAACCTTGTGATGGCATATTGGGAAAGGGAACATGTTTTAGCAAACCCTATGTACAAAGATCAAATCCAGTTTTACACACGATTTTTAGACGACATATTTATCCTATTTAAGGGTAAACCAGATGAAGTGCAACAAATGTTAGAAGGTTTTAATTCTAGCACTAAGTTCTTGAAGTTCACGTTCACTTATAGCAAAGACAAAATTGCATACTTGGACGTCGAACTAAGTAAAGACTATCGGGAAAGGACTTATGTAGCTAGGATCTTCCGAAAAGATACCTATTCTAATGCGTTTTTACAATATACCAGTTGTCACCCTTCATTCCAGAAAAAATCTGTAGTGAAGGGATAAATGGTCAGGGCTGCTAGGATTATATCTAGGGACACTGATTTTGAGGATGAATGTAGGTTTCTACAATCTTTCTCTGCACAGATAGGGTACCCAGTTTCCCACTTGCATGAAATCACCAAAGAGGTTCAGTACAAGAGGATGATAGGTGTATACACTCCAATATTGAATAATAATTCTACCGTCAGGCCTTGGGTAAGGACGGAAAGACAGCCGTTTAGCCCTTACAGTTTTATTTGTACTTTTAATTTAGATTCTCATGAAGTAGTGGCTATCATCTCAAATAATTGGGAAATTTTAATGAGAGAGGGTCACTTCAGGTCACTTTTTCCAGCACTACCCAAGGTAGTTTATAGACATGGCAGCAATTTAAAGTCAATCTTGGAGGCTAATATGAGACCATCGAGCAACAGAGACAGCATGTATAAATGTAATATGTGCCGCCTTTGTAAATACATAGACACGGGTTCTAGGTTTGAAATAAGCAACAAGAAATTTAAAACGACTGGTAAATATGACAGTTTAAGTAAACAGGTTGTCTATCTGGCTACGCGTGTTGTATGTCCAGCTTTCTATATCGGTAAAAGTGATAGAAAGCTGTGTGAGAGGATGTATGAACACATATACTGTATAGGTAAGAGCAAACTTGAAAACGCACTAGCCAGACATATTAGTGAACATACAGGACATCAGTTTAAGTTCAGGGTTATACAACAATTGAGAAATGACCGGAGAGGAGGACCTGAATCATTAAAATTAGAAAGATGTGAACTTCTCTGGCAATTGAGGGTTAATGCCTGTCAGTTTCCAGGTATAAATGAAATGAGTTCTATGATGTGTATTTTACATTCAAAAAATTTGGTTAGATAACAACAAGAATTTAAAAGGGCACTATACCACCACAGCAGGGTTGCTTTTTAGGTTAGATATGCTACGTTTATTATATTTTACTGAACTAACAGGTATTTATGTACACTATGGTAGGTTTTTATCGCACATATGTCAAAGATTATTGTATTTCATTGAATTGATATATGTCTTAATAAGTGTACTTATTCAATATACTTTACCTAACAAGGCTAACAAGAACCTGGTATCTCAGGTTTTTCATCTATGAGTGTGTATATATAATTCTGAGTTTACTATTTATGTTCATGTTCAGTGTGCCATTTTTAGAGAGCAGGTTTAAATAAGTTAGTAAGAACAACAGTTATTTAATCTTATAGGCAGTAGTAATTTTCACAACATTGGACACTGTTGAATGAGTAAGAATGTTAATGTTTATTTATACACATACAGACAATGTTTTGGTATTATACATTTTTTGAGCATGACTACATACCGCTTTAAATTATCCAGTCAATTACAATGTTATTACCATATTCATGTGACCTGGTTTGAAACCTATATAAGGCACTTGTATTTAGAAATGGTTGTCTATAAGTTTATCTGAAGAAGATGAGTAAGTTTTACTTGACGAAAAGTGGATTTTTAAAATTGTACACTTAATAATAAACCAACATCTCATTTTATTTTACTTCCAACGTTTTTCTAACGTGGTTTGGTCAACTATAGTGGAGTGCTTGGGATTCGTGCAGTTTCTTAGTTTGTGGTTTTACCGTTTTTTACAAGTTTGTTCATGACATTAGACATGATGGCATTAGTCAGAAATAGATAAAATTAGTATGATGAACCATGGTGATCTATTTTTCTAAACAATATCATTTTTTGGTGTACAGCTATATCACTGAAGCTAAAATATTATGAAAGTCATCTGTATTAGCTGGTGGCCATCATGTGTTAGTGTCTGCGTTTTGACCCAGTGTCCATGATATTGCATGTTGCTTCGCTCCACATCATAAAACAGTCCATGTGTAAGTGTGTATGTTTGTAGGAAGAAGTATTTTAATAAGTTTCCCACCCACTGGCCTACTTTATTAGTTATGCTGATGTCACTCCCCTTACAGGTTCATAGGTGTGTACTAGGCTAATAGCCCTGGAGCCTTTACAAACCTAGCCCATAGAAGTGCCATGGCATTGTGCCGCCCGACGTTAGTTCCCAGTGCCTCTATCAAGTAGAGCCACTGGAGTGATCCCCAGGGTGAACTTTCTATTACCTATCCACTCATCAATATTTCTGTTGAAGAGGGACAGCGAGGTACTCTGCTTGACATGTATGGGAAGTCTATTCCAGAGCACGGGCAGTCTCTAGGTGAGGAACTTGTCCCTCCAGCATGTTCTGTTGATTGTGGTAATGATGTTGAGGTCTCTGGAGAATGTGGTACAGAGGGATTGGGATTTCTTTAGATGTAGCATTTCTAACAGAGCTGGGTCAGACATGGCTTTGTAATTCAAGCAGAGATCACCTCTAAGTAGGCAATATGAGACAGAGAATAACTGGAGTCTTTTGAGTCTGTCTGTGTAGGACATGTGTTTAATGCCTAGGATCCTCTTTGTGGGGTACTTCTGTGGCCTCTCCAGCTGTTGCAGGTGTCTAGTGAGGTACATGCCAAATGGGGCATTATACTCAATGATTGGTCTAATGAGGGAAGAGTAGAGAGAGAGACAATGACCTCTTTCTTCCTGGATGCAAAACCCATGGTAATGAGATGTGCCACATAGAAGGCCTTTCTGACCATAGTGGCAATGTGGTGGTCGAAGGAAAGGTTGCTGTCAACTTGCAACCACAGATCTCTTATAATGCTGTCAGTGTTCAGTGGGCTCCCATTGATGTGGTAATTAGTGGGAACTGAGATTTCACCAAAGGGGATGATGACGCATTTTTGGCGTTAAGCTTAAAGCTATGGTTTCGACACCAGTCATCAGTCTCAGTGAGGCCTTTCTGTAGGATGTTTGCATTACCTGGGGAGTTAATAATGGCTCCCAGCTTGCAGATGTCTGTGAACTTGGTCAGCCAGAGCCCCTTTGTGTTGGCCTGGACTTCTGAGAAGTAGATGCCTAACAGGAGAGGAACTAGGACCGATCCCTGTGAGACTCCACTGGTGACTGGTTGGCAGTCTGACTTGGAGTCTACTACTTCCACACTGTGTGTTCTATCTGTGAGCCAATTTGCAACCCACCTAGTGATATAGGGGTTGATGCCTAGTTTGGTGAGTTTATCAATAATTCCTGAGTGAGGAATGGTATCAAAGGCCTTGGCCAGAACGAGGTAGGCTGTATGCACTGCCTTACCTTCATCCACAGCCCTGGTGACTGACTCAAAGAAGTCAACCAGGTTGAGCAGGCATGATCTCCCTTTCACAAAGCCAAATTGCATGGGGTCTAGAGTTTGGAGATTTCCTATATCTTTGTTAATCAGGTCCATGATGATGCACTCCATAGCTTTACATATCAGGCTCATCAGGCTAATGGGGTGATAATTTCTAGGGTCTGTAGTCGCTTCCCCTTTATGGAGAGGAATGACTGTAGCAGTGCACCATTCAGTAGAGACAAAGCCTGAGGTGAGGCTGTGACTCATCAAGGCACACAGATGTGGTGCCAGCTTGCTTTGTAGTTCATGTAGAACACAGCCAGGGGCTATGTAGGTGACATATCATCACCTCCATGGCAAGGACATAGCTGACCATTATAACGAGAATAGGCACATCATGCAGCAGCTAGTAGATGTTCTGTCCTTTCATAGAATCAATGGGGATACATGGACTGTCTATCCTGATGGTAGCAAACGTTTGTCTACCATTAATCATCATTCTTATGATGATCTTTTATTATATGACATGGGACATGCTAGGAGTTTCACAGACATAGGCCTCTCAAATCCTTCTCCACGTTTCTTAATGTTTAGCTGACTACAGCATGTACAGGATTATTGTTGCTGTCTGCAGACAACAGAGGAGGTAGCCACCCCTATGTGAGCATTCTAAAACATAGCCCATTTGCATGAAGTCATAAGGCACTGACTGCATCCACATTCATATTAAAGCCCCACCCACTCCATATGACATCCAATATAGCGACCAGGAAGATTTCCACTCCATCAGTTTCCTGGAGGTGTGCAGTGCATTGGGATGTTATATATGATGTGCCTGTGTGCCATCCAGGTGGTTCTCATGATGTCTATATTTGGCACATTTGTGACTTGTACCAGCATTTCATATAGGATGCCTTTCCACAGAGTCGCCTTGTTGGTAAGTGCATATAATGGCACCCATGAAGATCACGATAATCCAGTCTCATGAGCATATCTAGCAGATAGTCACAATGGTGTCTGCTGCTCAATGTTGCAAGTGATGCTGGAAACATCATGGAGTCATAGCTGAGACCTCCTCTGCATTCCCCTGACTATGGTACAGCTGGAGTATAACATCAGGAAATCACTGCATGTAACATCACTGAACATGTGTTTATACTAATTAAGACCTTCCTGTCCTGCCTGGATATATCTGGTGTTGCACTGCTGCATGGTCCGGAGACCTGCAGCAAGACAGCTGTTCTGTGCTTCATAACTTGTTACCATGAAAACTATTACAATAATGGGAGGTATAACACTGCCTGTCATGCCTTGTACCAGCAGTAGCAGAGTAGGATCAATGTGGGGCATCATCAGAGGAACTGGCTGTGGCAGGCTCCATGCCAGGCAAAGGTAGGAGCAATGTGTCATGCCACTAGCAAAGAGGCAGCACCTGGTGCACAGCTATGGGCCATGACAAGACAAATACAGAATAAAACTGATGCACTCAGTAATATACCCCAGATATGCATCAGACATTACCATACACTCATAGGCCATTGGGGAGGGAGGTGAAGTGGGCACTGACATCATCATTTGCACAGGTGGAGGGAGGCATTGTGAGAAAGTGGGTAGCAATGCTTGAACAGGTGAAGAGATCATAGGTGTTTATGTGATCATCATGCACATGGCTAGAAGTTTGGGGAAGTCATGAATCATTTCCCTCCAGCGATGGAGTGGAGTTGTTGTGGGCTGTATGCTGGTTGGGTGTGCCATGTTGACCTGAGTCTTGGTACTGAATACAGCTTATCCACAGAATGGTGTTACCCTTTTGGTGCATCTGCAGGAACAATGATGTGGTCCCCGCTCTGCTGTTCCAGCAGAATTATGGCATCTGTGACCATGTTATTGGGTGTTAGTTGAGTCATAGGTTCATAGGTTCTTACTAGGCTAATGACCACTAGGGTTCTTAGAAGCCTAGCCATGCACTCCAAACCGTTTGGATCCCAAGTATGATACAGAGAGGGGACATGTTAGTAGGCAGGTGGCTAAAGATTTGTAGGGGGGTGTTAGTTAAGCTAATACTTTTGTTATTGACAGTCTTTATCCATAAGGGGCAAGTGGTCAGACAGGGTAAATTTATGATTTCCCATCCAGTTGTCAAAAATTTGTTTGAATCTGGTCAGAGATGGACTCTGTTTTATATGGGTGGAGAACCCTATTCCATAGAGCAGGGATCCTTTGGAACACGTATCTGTCTTGCCAGCATGTTCTGACTATATCAAAAGTGAAGTTCAGATCCCTGGATCTAGTGTTTCTGGTGCTGTTTGTTTTGTGCATGTGCAACAGATCCATCAGGGCTGGGTCTGAGGAAGCCCTGTAAGGCAGGTAAAGATCTCCTCTCAGCAGGCTGTAGGAGACTGAATATCCACTTGAAGACTAAAGAGGAGTGAGACAACATTGAACTGTCAGATGCTGACTGGTTTTACCAATGGGATATGCCAGTGCTGGAGCTGAAACAGTGTCAGACACATCTATGCGAGCATCCATGGCAAGAGGCGAAGGCAGCAATGGACAGGTGTAGATAACATAGCTCTCTCAAGAATGGTATGCTGTCTGTTTGAGTCTGGCATGCGATCTTACTCTGCTCATCTATCGACAACCATAACCACTGCTGCCTGTGATCCACCGCTGCATGTCTAATCCTTGTCTCTTTATACAGTGTCACTCTGCATGGATTGCAGAACATTCCACAGTCTCTGCAGTGGTTGCAAGTTTTCATGCACACCATGCAGTACCCTCAGCATCTCTGACATGGTCCGGTTAGTGGCAATCTATGCATGAATTGTTGACCTGCACATCCACTGATTGATGCCAGAGGTAAGTCTCAGATCAGAGAATGTTCTAGCATCATGGTGCTAACAGCCACCTATACATCTCTCCCTAGGCTATGTGCATGCAGCTCAGATGCACTGGAGCTCTATGCTGTTTTCTATGCTGGTGCTGACAGAGTATTCTGCTGAGGCTCACATGAATGCGATGACCTTTGACAAACAGAGGTGATGTTGGAGGTTTATCTTGGACCTTTGCAATCACCTTTTATTTATTTATTTTTTTTTGAACATTTGTTAGCCAGGAAAGTCCAACCTGGAACAAAGCCAATTTTCAGTGAAGGCCCAAGGAGAAATGCTCCAGATGCATGTCTTTGTAACATGGGAGGAAACTGGAGCACCCAGAGGAAACCCACATGAATGCAGAGAGAATATGCAGACTCCACACAGAAGGCACTCCAGCTGAGACTCGAACCGGGGAACCTCTTGCTGTGAGGTGACAACACTATCACTGCAACACTACCCCATCCTAACTCATCCACCTCAACTGTGGATGATGCAAGTCCGCCCTCCTCTGTTAGCACTCAAGACAGTGCCACTCTGTCATCAGATGCCTTGTGTATGGTGACATCTTTGTCAGCTTCACACTATCCACTGACATCAGACATGTGCCTGCCCATTGTGCTAGATCCTTTCCCATTAGAACCTGTGAAGATATACTGATAAAATGCCTGAGACAATTCCAGTACATATTTGTGGCATCCACCACCATGAGGCACACAGGCAGCCACACGACAATCCTATTCATAATGTATGAGAACATACTTCACTTGTGGTGCAAGCTGATACTTTTGCAAACTTTACGTTCCTGGATGACATAAATGCATACGTGTTTGTCTGAATAAACCATAATGAAATGTGTCTCAGTGTCTTACAGGAATGGTACATGTCACTACTCACCTGGGACATCCCCTACAAACATTCAGGCAGTCTTCAGCAGTCCAAATCCCACATCCAAACCACTGTCAAGTATGGGGGTCATCTCACTTTCCCTGCTGAGGAATACCAGGAATTCCTCCATCTCTGTGAGAAACCTTTGTGTTGGCAGTCCACCCCAAGTGATCAACCTCTCTCTGTCTGTCTGTCCCTCTGTCTCTCTCACACTGTAAATTTCTTGCACCTTGGTCTTGGTATCCAGTAACATATCAGTATTTCTGTGATGTAGCTATTCCATTGTGCTGTTATGGCCACCCACATCACAGATTTCCTGGCTGCAACAGTCTCTGCCACAGCTGGTACCAGAATGTCTTGTCTGTGTTATTTTTCTAAAGCATATGCCTGCCATAAATGTGTCAGAGGTCTGTAGTCGCACCTCTGTCTCCTTTGTAGTAAATTTCTCCAGTGTTTGGTTTCCCTTTGTTCCCATGTTAGAACAGATACACCTGTGGGTTACATGTGTGGCTAAGTACATGCATATATGTATGACCGTCCATGCCAGCCAACACTTACTTCCAAATTGTCCCCAGCACCCACGCAGAGGCCAAAACCATGTACACTGGTATAGGGTAACTGTTCTGATACTGTGCCATAGTGTGGCAGCTGTAGGTATCTAAGCAGTGCTTATTGTCCCTTGCATCAGTGCCTGTAGGCAGGTTTAATGGAGGCCCACTTTCCACTATAGCATTTCATACATTTGGCACAGTGTGCAGACATCTATATGCCAAGACTGTGGCTGAGTGTAGTTGGCTTCCCAGTGCCATGTATGACTGAACCTGCCTCTCCCCTCTAGGACTGTGACCTGTCCTGCCCAATCTTTCCTGTCCTGTTAGGCTGAACATCCCCCTCACAGGACTACAACCTGTTCTGCCCATCTCCTTTGTCCCATGCCCCTCCAGGACTGTGACCTGTCCTGCCAGTTCTCTGTCCCCTGTCATGGCCTGTGCCATGTGCGTACATACACTGCACTGCACTGCAACAGTCTCTGTTACTGCCATTCCCCCTTGAATAGCAACTGCGGTCCTGAGGTCCATTACCAGTTATTGTCTGTTGTCACTTTCACAATATGGTAGTGCACTCTGCTAGCCACTTTACTCTGATTCTCCATGTTACTTGTTGTCCAGGTCACGGCTAAAAAGGGTCAACAGATCAACCCACTTATTTGGCCAGCAAAGGGTAAATAAAGAGATAAAATAGTATTTCCTCCTGCATAATGGTGACCATGTTTTTTATCAGCCTAAAGTGGGGCTAATAGGACATCATCATCACCAAACCCCTTTTTCTCATTTTTTTTACATGTTGTCAGGGTGTCATGTCAACTGTCACCACCTCTCGCTATTCAGTGTCACACTCCTACCTTCTTCAGTACTCATGCTTGACGTTCGCAGGTCTTCTCTCACACAGTCCATCCATCTGTTTGCTGGACACTCTCTTTCCTCTTGCCTTCTTCCTGTTTGTCCCGAATCTTCTTCACCAGATTGTCTTCTGCTTTTCTGCATGTGTATCTGAACCACCATAATATGTTCCCTTTCACTTTTTCTGCAACTGGAGCTTCTTTGAATTCTGCTCTTATGTCTTCATTTTTTTTGTCTGTCCCAAAGTGTTCATCTTATCACCCATCTCAGGGACTCCATTTCCAATATCTCTAGCGTCCCCAACTGCTTTGCCTTTACTGCCAAGGTTTCCATACCAGACAGTAGTATAAGTCGCACCACTGTTTTGTACACCCTGCTTTTCAAATTCTTGGTCATTTTCTGAGATACACTACACCTGATGCTCTGTGTCTACAGGCCCTCTCATTCTAGCTTTGACCTCTTCATTCAGACTTCCCTTCTCCTTAACCACCCTTTCCAGATACTTTAAGCTGTTAATCTGTTCTACTATTTTTCCTTCTGACTTCTCAGCTTCTTCTGATTTCCCCCATTTGTTGCCATTACAACTGTATTATCTGTACTTAGTTGCATCCTATGTGTCTTCAGTTTTGCATTCCATCCCCATATCCTTTGCTGAATTTTTTGCTCAGAGTCTGCCTGTAATACCACATCATCTACATATAGAAGCTTTGTTTATCTGTCCTCTCCAACCTGTTTGTTAATGTAGTCCATCACCAGTATGAACAGCAGTTGGGTCAGAGCTGAGCCCTGATGCACACGCACTCACACTAGGAACCCCTCTGCAAGACTGAACATTTTTCATACTTGAGAGTCATTGGGTCCTTGCATGCAGCCTGTACAATCAATGTTTCTGAGACTTTGAACCAGTGCAGAACTGTCCAAATCAGCTTTCTTGGTACCTTGTCATATGCTTTCTCCAAGTCTAGGAATACCAACTTAGACTGTTTTCTTATTTCTAGCTTCTTCTCAAGTATCTGTCTCACTGCAGACATTGGATCAGTTGTGCTGCATTATGATCTGAATGTGAACTGTTCATTTCCCATCTTACTTTCTAATACTCTGCATATTTATCTATCACCCTCTCCAGAGCTTTCATGCAATGTGGTAGGAGTTTGATACCTCTGTACTGCCCATAGCTGTGGATGTCCCCTTTGTTTTTGTACAGTGGCATGAGTATGCTTATCCTCCAGTCATCTGGGATATGCCTTTCTCTCCATACTGTTATGAGTACCTTCAGGAGCCATTTCTCCCCATCTCATCCAGCACCTTGATCATATCTGCTGTGACCTCATCTAAGCCTGCTGCTTTCCCTGACTTCCATTTTCCTTAGTGATTTTCTTATTTCTTCTAAGGTGCGCTCCTCCTCTTCTTCTCTCATTGTAGGCTGTTGCTGGGGCAGTACAGCTTCTGTGGGGATTTCTTCATTCAGAAGCTGCTGGAAGTACTCCTTCCATCTGCCTTTAATGTCCTGTGAACTGGTGAGCAAGTTGTTGCTGGCATCCTTTTTGAATGGTGCCTAACTATCTTCTTTACCTTTCTGACTTTGTCTTGCAATCTGATATAGTTTCTTTGTGCCATCTACCAAGTCACTGTTCAAAAGCTGGTAGAGTGCCTCTAATGCCTTGTTCTTTGCTAATACAACTCTTTTCTTAGCCTCTTTGCTAGCCAACCAGTACTGCTTCTTAGCCTGGTCATTCTTTTCTATCTCACACTTTTTCCTGCACACCTTCTTTCTTTTGGTGACTTCCTGGATTTCTGCATTCCACCACCAGCTTTCCTTATATACCTTATTTCCATACCAGGTTCGAACACATATCTGTTCTGTAGTCTTCACACATGCTATTTTGAAGCACTGCCATTCTTGTTCAACTCCAACTATTTCCTCTTCTTCTTGAGGTACTAGAGGCCTGAGTAATTCCTTGAACCATTGTGTTTTCTCTCCAGTCAATTTCCAGGTCTTTGGTCTAGACTCTGTTGACCTTACAGCCTTCTCTGAATATTGCTCACAGATGAGTGTGGCAACCAGTGGTTTACACTGTAGGCTGACTGTTTTACTGGGGAACACTTTACAGTTGTGATTCCACCCTAGTGCTCTTTCCTTACTTTGAGAAAGTCTGTCTGAGTTGCATGTTGGCCACTCTTGTATTTGATCTTCTGACTATCTCTCTTTCTGTGCCACGTGTTGACTACTGTCAAACCATTTGCCAGACAGAAGTCTAGAATGTCTTCTCTTTCTTTATTCCTGTTGCTCCACCCACGTGAACCCAAGCAGTCCCCATATCCTGTTCTGTCTGTCTCTATATGTGCATTCATGTCACCTATTATCGCCACCAATTCCTGCTGTCCTGCTTTATCTGATAGGTCCTGCAACAGTGCTGTGAATGCACTCATTTTCTCACTATCACAACCCTGCTGTGTGGCACAAGCTGAGATTATGAATATTGCCCTACCATTAGGCTGGAGTCTGATTGGCATGAGTCTGTTACTAATTATGATGACATCCCTCACTGTCTTCTGATGCCTCTTCCTCACCCCAATTCCCACACCATTTGTAGCTTGTCCTTCTCCTGAGTAGTAGACCCTGGATTCCAAGGCAAGTAGCTTTGCTGCACTTCCCTTCCATCTTGTCTCCTGGGTACATAGGATGTCTAGTCTCCTATTTACCATAAAGTCATCCACTTCCAAGTTCCATCCTGTCGATGAATCTACATTGAGAATATCAATTCTTAGTTCATGTTTGGCAGGTTGATTGGTTTTACGTTCAGCTGTCCCTCAACAGAGCTATCCCAGGTAACCCAGTCTGGGCAACTGGACATTGGCCAGCCATTATCTTATTAACTCAGCTTAGCTGGGCTTTATGTTGGGCACATATTGGCCAATAGGGGCACATACACCCCACCCACCATTAGTATGTGTCCCTGGCATAGGTCGGAGTAGCCGGCTCCTCAACCCACTTATCACTGGCAAATACCCATGCCCATGTGGAAACAGTGAACATGGCCAAATCACCTACAGCCATATTTTTACACCACTGAGTAGCTAGCCCTGCCACAGTATGCAATCTATGATCCAAGTTATCCTGTCTTGAGGATACTGCATATCACAATAGATGCCCAAGTGGATGGTCTATGCAATTCTTCCACTTATAACCCACTATTCTAGAGTCTGTCCTTCTGCCCATTCTTGAGTGAATTTGAGATGGAAAAACTCAGCATGTTTTTTGGAGGAGAGAGGAACCCTAGAGACACTGGGAGAACCTAAAAATTCCAAACAGGCTTTGGCCAGCAGTCAGGATTGAACCTTATACTTGTGCATGGGAGATTAAGACCTTAACCATTATCCAACTAGGTAACAGGACAGCTGCTATGCTAATGACATGATTTAGTGTGATTGTCTGTAAATTATGCCAATAAAAGAATAAGTTATTACTTCTAATCTGTGCTACAAGGCCCATTCCTGCAAGTATGTAGCCAAGGAGTATTCACATATGGTAGGTGCACCTGAGGATCTACTCACACTAATTACACTTTGTATCTTGCTAAAAATTATGACCATCATGCTACCCAGCTTCTCATCATGCCCATGCCCAAGATTTGAGGTCACACATGGTAAGCACACCAATGGAGCCTGACCACTCTGTCACCCCTCAACATGCTGCCTACCACATGCATTGCACTGCTTTTGATGGGCACTGAGATACTTCATGCTACTTACTGCAAGTACTGCACTATTATTGATGGTCTCTGATATACTGAGCACTGCTTACCACATGTGTTGTGCTACTATTGATGGGCACTGAGATACTGCATGTAACTTACCACATACATTGCACTACTATTGATGGGCACTGAGATACTGTGTTTTACTTTCCACATTTGTTGCACTGCTATTGATGGCCACTGAGATACTGCATGTTACTTACCACATGCGTTGCACTACTATTGATGGACACTGAAATACTGAGTGCTACTTTCCACATGAGTTGCACTACTATTGATGGGCATTACCATACTGTTTTGCCCACTGATGCATGTCCGCAACATGAGGCCATATGCACTGGCTACCACTGTAGCTCCGGGACTTGAACTGATTTGGGGACATTGCCTCAACATGATCAGAATATGGCAGGGCTCATGCCTGCTGCAGCAGAGATTACAAAAGCCTTTTTAGAGTTACTGCAGAGGACTCATTAGGTCCACCTGCTGGGAGGGATTATGAGCACCCCTATATAAAGTAGACTCCTGGCATGAGCCTATCAGGGTGGTAAGTAATGCCAGTGGCATCACTAGCTCTGTCAAGCAATGCAAACAGAAGTATATTGACCAGAAAAGGCATAACCCCACATCCTCTCCACCAATAAGAAGATATTGTGGAGAGAGAAAGACAGTATTTTTGTCATCATTCTGTTTTTGCACTGACACTGTACAGTATGCCTAGCACCTATAGCCATAATTGCTTTGAGGTATGAGGGACATACTGTGCTCATTTTTGTTTGCTTTATATTTTACAGCACCTCAGGAGATCAAGGAAAATAAGATCACCTGTCAGAAGAGGCAGGGAAGCTCTCTAAGCAGCAAGTTAAGTGTAGTACATCACTGGCATTGATATCATACTGTAATATAACTGTGTACCACATCACTGGCATTGATATCATGCTGTAATATAACTGTGTACCACATCACTGGCATTGATATCATACTGTAATATAACTGTGTACCACATCACTGGCATTGATATCATACTGTAATATAACTGTGTACCACATCACTGGCATTGATATCATACTGTAATATAACTGTGTACCACATCACTGGCATTGATATCATACTGTAATATAACTGTGTACCACATCACTGGCATTGATATCATACTGTAATATAACTGTGTACCACATCACTGGCATTGATATCATACTGTAATATAACTGTGTACCACATCACTGGCATTGATATCATACTGTAATATAACTGTGTACCACATCACTAGCATTGATATAATGCTGTAATATAACTGTGTACCACATCACTGGCATTGATATCATACTGTAATATAACTGTGTGCCACATCACTGGCATTGATATCATACTGTAATATAACTGTGTGCCACATCACTGGCATTGATATCATACTGTAATATAACTGTGTGCCACATCACTGGCATTGATATCATACTGTAATATAACTGTGTACCACATCACTAGCATTGATATCATACTGTAATATAACTGTGTACCACATCACTGGCATTGATATCATACTGTAATATAACTGTGTACCACATCACTGGCATTGATATCATGCTGTAATATAACTGTGTACCACATCACTGTAATTGATATCATACTGTAATATAACTGTGTATCACATCACTGGCATTGATATCAAACTGTAATATAACTGTGTACCACATCACTGGCATTGATATCATGCTGTAATATAACTGTGTACCACATCACTGACATTGATATCATACTGTAATATAATTGTGTACCACATCACTGGCATTGCTATCATACTGTAATATAACTGTGTATCACATCACTGGCATTGATATCATACTGTAATATAACTGTGTACCACATCACTGGCATTGATATCATACTGTAATATAACTGTGTACCACATCACTGGCATTGATATCATACTGTAATATAACTGTGTACCACATCACTGGCATTGATATCATACTGTAATATAACTGTGTACCACATCACTGGCATTGATATCATACTGTAATATAACTGTGTACCACATCACTGGCATTGATATCATACTGTAATATAACTGTGTACCACATCACTGGCATTGATATCATACTGTAATATAACTGTGTACCACATCACTGGCATTGATATCATACTGTAATATAACTGTGTACCACATCACTGGCATTGATATCATACTGTAATATAACTGTGTACCACATCACTGGAATTGATATCATACTGTAATATAACTGTATACCACATCACTTAACAGTCACATTTTTTGATGAATCGATTGCATAGTAATTCATTGGCTTTTTAGTTGTTATTAACTCCAGTTACTAGGATACTTGACTAGGGTTGGCATAATAACTGAGGTGCTAACCTTATAGACACATTGTGCAAGGTTTGATTCTCAAAGGTGATAATTGGCTATGCTTAAAAAACTGCACAGAAAGGCAATTAGCCTAGTACAATCCTGTGAAACAAACTAAAACTGTATGACATATCTGAAGTATTACACCTGTGTTTCAATTTGTTTTATTATTCATCATTCCATTCCCTTTGTAGTATGTCAAGCTGGTGTTTTTATTTTATTTTGGATTCTGTTTTAATAAATTGTACCACCCACCACTGACCATTTGCATTTGTGTCCTGCTTTTTTTTCATTTTCTATGGCTTTTTATTATGCTTTTCTCTTGTTTTGCTTTTCTCCATTTATTTTAATTTTATACAAGATTGTCCATAGTGCAGGTAAAGATGAGAATGCAGCTCCCATCATCCACACTGACTATCACACTAACTGCTGGAACCCCTGCAGTCCCCTGGCTGCCTCTATGTAATGTGATAATGGTCACCCTGAGGAAGGTGACATGGAGGGCTCACTGGTGATGCTTCTCCAGTGGGGACATCGCCTATCTCCATGTGGAGGGGGGGTATGCTCTTCAATGGAGACTAGTGTGCAGAGTCCCTCTTGAGTTAGGTGGTGAGGACCTTTAAGAAGCAATTTCATGTAGCCAAACTGTATTGAAGACCATCTAAACTGATAAAACCTAATCTACACCTGCTACTTTATAAGAAATGTATCACATTATAGTTTATAAAAAATATATAATAACTTTATATGAATATTCTAAAGTTTTGCTGCTATGGAATCTTAATACTCTATCACATTTGAAATATATAACTTAAGTTTTCTTGCACTGTGTTTTGCTTCTGAGTACGAATCATTCCTGATAAGGGTCTCTGGACCAGTCCACCTACCCAGTCACAAAATACTAAATAAATACATATAAAATAAAACTTAACATAAGCAGACATATCTGGTAATTTTTCAGTACAAAGTCTTCTGACATATGTTCTGGTAAGTTTTTTAAAATATGTGTTATTGTATGGATCTTTACCTTTTGAAGAGAAAGTCGAGTACTATGTCTGTCCTGGTAAAAGCCCTGTAAGTTGAAAGGAAGCTGCAGATGTATGCATGATCATTTTCTGCATACGCTGTGATGAGGTGGCCGACCAGCTTTTCCAGTGTTGCTGCTTTCAAAGTCCTTGTTTTGCATGTCTTGTACTGGATGAACCCAGAGTTTGGTTCTTTATCTAATGCTAGAGTCTGGGAAGATAACATGCATTAGGAAATCAACAATGCAATAACATGAAGAAATATGTAGTTCCTGTGGAGTTCCAAAAGCATTATAGTGTTCTGACTAGCAATGATTTCTCCTTATCAGCACAAGGTGACTATGCTTTAATTGAATAAAGGTTCTGAGACACCGATGTTCATGCAATATTCATTAAGAGTGGGTATCGGCAGGTACTCACTGTTTCAGCAAGATGCCAGATAATGCTAAATATTGGTAGGACACAACCAGGAAATAGGTATACTTAGATAACATGAAGAAAATAGTTTGGAATTATGAGTTTTAAAACTTTTATTTATTTATTTGTTAACCTGAAAAGTGAACTGATTGAATATGGATATATTTCAGCCACAACCCAGGAAAATTACAAAATGAAAAATAAAAATGACATACATATGAAAAATTCCACATGATGTATGGTAAAGATAACACTACAGTATGGAAAATTAAAGTAGTATAACAGATGAACCTTAAGGACTCTCCTGAAAGTGACTTAATCTGGGAGGAGGAGGTAAAAAAAGAAGGAAAGAAACAGGACAGGTGCAAATGTGCAGAAGGAGAGAGTTTCACACCATAGACCAGTCATTACTGAAAACTTTGCTTTTCTATTCAGGTTTGTATAAAAGACAGTGAAGTAATTTGTTTAGCATTTGCAAATATGCGGCCATTGTTACAGCTGAGAAGTATTAAAATAAAGCATCACATTGAGAAAGTAGCTGAGAGACAGATGTGTAGCACTTTATTCTTGAATGGGGAAACCAGTGGTACCTTCTGGAAAGACAGAGGGATAGGATCCAGCAGATTGTACTTACTTTGTGAAAAATGGAAGCAGAAGAGGAAGGCACCATGGGTAGGGAGCATCGTCAAGCTGCACTAAGTAGATTCCTTTCTCTACCCCCATCCTTGACCCTGGTGTGAGGAGGGTAATTGTGTTGAGTCTGTGACATTTATCTGGGGCGTGTTCTCAGAATACAGGGTGCATCAAGATAAATGGAGAAAGGATGAATAAAGCATCACCAAAGGCCTGGCTATTTGAATTTTAAAGATCCATACTTGAAGGAAGGGGGGCAAAAATTCATTAGCCAACCTTTCCTTCCAGAGCAGAATCCAAAGTAGTTCCTTGACATTCAAGACACCTAACTTCTGCTCACCAAAATCCAGGCTGATAATCAATATCCTGTTTAGATACAATAGTGGTCTAATAGAGATATCATTGTTAAATGTCAAAAGGTAGAGGGATTAACTGGAGTACTACAGTGTTTGTCACTTTTCATTGTGACCCTCTGTGTCCTTAAGTAGTCTTCCAGACATGGACAAACAGCTATGGGGGTTTAACAGAAGCCATTGTTGATGGCTACCTTAATATATCAATCAAAATGTTTATGCAGCGCTAAATATTTCTATTTTCACCACATGCTGCCTTAGAAGCAACTTCAGTAACTTGCTGGAAAATTCCATAAACATGTTACATTGTACATTATTCTTAATACAGCCCAGAAAATTTAATCACAGTATACATGCAGCTATGTTTTTTCTTGGTTTTTGATAGTTATTGAAATAGTTATAACAATAATTCGGGTTCAGAGTGTTGGATTGTCATTAGAAAGTTTTTTTTTCACCCCCTACAGGACCACCAAATCTCTGTAAACAACTGCAAAATAGAAGCTTTTTATAAATTTTGCAGGATTTGGTGGGGCGGGTAATGCTGAAAATTGGAGAAATGAGAGAGATCCAAGTAAAGTACAGTATATTCAGCATATTATGCTTACTATTACTATTACTACTAGCTTACTAGTTAACCTCTAAATAGTATTTAACAAGATTTCCTTCCTAGAACTCTAAGAGTTTACTTACTCTAAAAGTGCTAGCCCTCATCTACACTAGATGTAAACATAAGTTTGTATATCTGTAAACCAGGCAAAAAAAAAACAAAAAAAAACTACTTTTATATTATGTTTGTTTTCTGTATTAGATCTTAGCCTAAACCTTACTAAAGGACTCTGTATAAGTTTTTTTATGTATAATCTAAATAATGTACTGCAAATCATGTTACTACTGCACATAATGTATGTTATGTCACTGCCTATACTTGGAGCTTTTCTCGCCCGGCCTCTACTGAAAATGGGCATATATCCAATTAGACTAGCCCGGTCAACAAATGTAAAATAAATAAATAAAATAAATAAAAAAATAAATTATGTAGCATCATTGGGTTAATAAACCCCATGAAAAGGTTTTGAGTGTTTTCTTATACAAAAAAGGAAATTTGCTACAGACTGTGTCTTCAAGGAATGCACGTGTTGAAACAAGGCAAATGAAATTCAGCAGATTTGGCTATAAGTTAGGGGCCTCAGCTTTTGAGGGTACAAATAGAAGTGGAGTTGCCCTGTATTTTGCATGGGGTGCTTGTTTTTAAAGTGAGACAGCAATTGCAAGACAAAGGATGTTACGCAATGATGAAGGCTATATGGTGAGAGGTAGTCATTATACTGGCCTCTGTGTGTGTCCTTCCATAGTTTTTCAGGAATTAATTGAGAATTTTGATGGGAATTATGAGTCTTCAAGTGGGGGTTATTGTGTTAGTAGAATCCTTGCATTTAATGATGGACATAAGAGATATTCAGGGGGAACCCAGATCATTTAAAATACCCCAAGTATTTGCCATACTCTAGGGACAAATCCTGTAGCTAGCTCATGTTAAAGCATTTAAGGAGGGGTTCCAAAAGGGCATGTTTAGAGGTCCCTATCAGTTCATTGAAAAATCAGTTCATCAAATGGCATTTTCAGTGCACTTACATCAAACATGCTGTTCGTTGAACTGTTCATACTGAGATTGCAGTACAGTGAGGATCAGGAAATTTGCCCTTTCCCCACTGTAATGCAATCTCTGAGTTGTTATATATAATTGGGGGGCACAGCCCCCACATGAGGAGAATTCAATGAATGGCATTTCCGATGAAATGCCGTTTGCTGAAGTAATGGTTCGATGATGTGATATAGACCCCATGTTTAGTGCTATTTATTAAGCATCTAGGTAAATTATCAGCCACCCATGGAAGTAGCATTTTTGTTCTTACAGAGCACCTTCAGTGCATGTTGCTTTATGATATTAGGAAGCTGTGGAATTAAGACAGTTGTTTCAGTGGTAAAGTTTACACTAACGTCATCTGCCACTATAGTTGCTGTGTCTACTGGGTTTGAGTGTGTTGGGCTACTTGGAATAATTTCAGAACACTACTATTTCTTGAAATAATAGGTTCCTGACCCAGAGAGGGATAGGTTCCTGACCCAGAGACTCCCCATACTCTGGAATAGACTGCCCATACATGTCAACCAGAGCGCCTCATTGGCCCTCTTCAAAAGGAACCTTGATGATTGGATGGGAGATAGGAAATTCACCCCGGGGATCATGTCAGTCGCCCTGCTAGAAAGGGGCCCAGAGAAGTAAATATTGTGGGAAAAAATTTCCAGGGAATTGTTATGGCTAGGCTTGCATAGGCCTTAGGGCCGATAGCCTAGTACCAACCTATGAACCTATAATCCTTGGATTCAGACGCTAATTTAAGTTTAGCATCTGCCTTAATAACCCTGATAGCAGCATTTACTTCCTTACATATATTCTGGATGTAATCTTTAACATTTGGAATGTTAGAGCTGTTGCATCATTTAAGATTTTTTTCTTTCTCTTTTTATAATATTTATTTAGTCTGGTGGACCACTAGAGTGGTTTCTTCTTAAGCTTCTCATTATATCTGGCTCTAGAAGAGATGGCCAGGTTTAGGCACTTATTTATGAGGGGATAAAACTCTTTTGTATAAATAGCTGCTGTGTCACTATTGGGTGTGATGATGTTACAAGTAACTTTGGATAGCTCTTTGTAGAGTCTGAGAAGGTTTGTCTGTTTGAAATCCTACAATTAAAAATGATTGACTTTGGGGATTCTCGAGATGTTGCAAAAGAATGTTACAGCTTTATGCTTAGATTTAGCAAACGATGGAGAAAATAGAGGGGTGGCACACATAGTCAGTCTATTAGATGGGACCAGGTAAACAATATTATGTCCTCTAGTTGGTTGTTTAACTGTTCTAAGGAATTTATATTTATTAAAGCTGAGGATTTTTTAATTAAGTCTCCAGGCATGACTGACTTCTGAGGTACAGATGATGCTCAAAGAATGCTATTACGTGTGATCTGTGAGGACGTTAGCCAGAAGCAAATAGCTTTAACATTCCAAAAAATCTTCCTTTGTCCTAAGATTTGCCACCATCATTTTAATTTATTTATAACTCAGTGACATTACTCTATTGAGTAAAGCCATCTATTGTGTTCTTATATAGGCTGCTGCAAATAGGCTTTAATCCTTGTCAGGTTTGTACCATATGCATGAGAATGAAAGCTGTTGATCTTATCATAGAAATAGATCTACTTTTAAATCCAAAATTACCAGAAGACTGAATACAGAAGACCTAAACGATAAAACCGAAAGATCAGAATCCTGAAACTTTAAAACACTGAGTCCTACAATACTGAAACTGAAAAGCAAACATGAAATCCCTACCCCACACCGATGCAAAACACCTGAAAAACAGACACATATGTGATGTCAAAGCACCACTTATGCACTTCATAATAGCACCACATATTTCAAACTAAAACTATCTCCAAACAATATATCATAACTGAAACCAATAAGATAGGTAGTAGTATACTATCTCAAATACCACTCTATAAATAAAATTGAGCATAACCTCAGTGATTTACAGATTCAAAAAAACTAAAGAGCACAGCTTTCTAAACTGTAGGTGTTCCTTCTATTGCAATTTATCCACACTCTGAATCTGTTTTTAAAACTATCTGCTTTTAAAAAAGTAAACTGCTCCTTATTTAAAGTATACACAGGTTAGTTTTTTTCTGGCTGTAGTAACTTAGTTTGGCCACCAGGTGGCAACACACTGCCAGCAGTCTACCACTGCACTACAGGGAAGCAGATATATTGAACTTTCCCCAATTTGGCTGTTTTTTCCTGCTATCCCTGATTAGAGCTCACTTATTGTCCCTGTAATCTCGTGGTGGTTGAGCCCCACTCCGTTTGCCTCGTTACGCTTGGCTCACTCCGCTCCCCTACCCTGCCCCCAATTCTCACCTGCCCCCACTACTTCTACATTTATTCTAACCCCCAATCACCTGACCAATCCCTACAGTCACTCACCTGCAACCACCCTAACCACACCCCTAATTTACCACTTGCATCCAAATACCACAAACCCAAACTATGCATGCCTTACTTTCATCTCTCCTACTAACCCTCACAACTCTAACCTACATTACATCCTTACACACAAGCACACCACTACCACACACCACCTACCATACAACACATACCTTCACACTTGTTATTACACACATAAGCTTTCCTATAGCACCTTCCTTATTTAGTGACAACACAATATTATTTTTACGTAACAAGTATGTTTCACTATTCTACACTAGAAAAACATCAAGTAAACTCCACATAGATATTCTACAAACTTCCAAGCTTCAACTTTCATTAAAGAAATACCTCCTTACCTCGGGGGATATTCATCCAAATCTAGGGCCAAGCAACATTATACCCCCAAACAAACACACTGCAGATCAACTCATCATCAATCTTAACTCTCGCAGTATATCAAACTTCCTCACTTACACATTCATAACTCACTACTCCCCTGACATCCTTACCATAACAGAGACCTGGCTAAAACCCAGCACACAGAACAAAGAAATTCTCCCTCCAGGATATAATATCCTATGGCTAGATAGGATAGGAAAGAAGGGTGGGGGTGTTGCAATTGTCTATAAAAATAAATTTTTTCTCCAACCGCTACTAACTCCTGTCCCTAAATTTAATACTGCTGAGATTGTAGGCTCTGTCCAACTGTTAAATAAGAAAAAGAGTATCGATATTCTCTGTGCATGTATCCCTCCAGGTAATAACGCTACAATAATTGAGGAGATTCTACAATGGTCAAAAGATAATCTCCCACAGGAAACTATTTTATTAGGTGACCTAAACACTGACTGGCTAACCTGTAACTCTAAAAACCCCACTAACCACATCAACCTGTATGGATTTTCTCAACTCATTCAAGAACCAACTAGAGTAGACAAAAAATCCCAAAAGGAATCTATACTAGATTGGACATTAGTAAATTACCCTGAAGATAATTACCAAGTAGGTAGTCTACGTGATGGACTTAGTGACCATCTCCCTACTTTTCTCCTATGAAAATGTACTAACTTACCCAAAGCTACAGTCTATAGACAAGTTAGAAACGATCGCAATGTTAACCCTCTAGAACTCAACACTATATTAAAAAAATGTAACTGGGAACCACTATGCAGCCTTGACCTAGGCCAAGCAGTGGACTATTTTAATAGGACTCTTATTAACATCCTTGATTCAGTTGCCCCAATAAGAAAACTTAGAGCTAAGCAACACTATGCTCCTTAGCTTACTAAATCCACTAGAGCCCTATTAAAAACCAAAGACAAGGCATGGAAAACCTGGAAGAAAGATAACAGTAGTCTAGCCAAACAAAACTATCAACATCTTAGGAATCAGGTCAAGAAACAAACAAAGCTTGACAAAGAGAACTACTTTCTAGATATACAAAATAAACACTCCAATAACCCCCAAAAGTTCTAGCATGCAATAAACTCCCTACTAAAACCTAGTAAAACCGTCACACCAGCTCCCAACTCCACCTCTACAAAAACAGATAGTGATATAGCCTCCCAATTTAATCACCATTAAATCACTATCAACTCAACTTTCCAAAAATAGCTACTCATCCATACCAACAACTCCTAACAAATCATCTCCCTTTACATTCTCTTCTGTCCCAACATCAACAATAAAAAAATACCTTTTAAAAACTTAAACCCACTACTCTTACAGCAGATGGTATACCTGCTCATTTCCTAAAAATGGCTGCCGACTCTATCCTACCCAGTCTCAATCTTAATCAACCGCTCCATACAGGAATCCCACATCCCTCAACTATGGAAAATCTCTTACATTATTCCCTTTCATAAGGGTGGGAATTCCTATGATTTCTCTAACTATCGCCCCATAGCCATTCTGTCTCCTTTATCAAAGATACCTGAGAAATGCATACACTCTCAAGTCATGCATTTCCTAGACTCTAACAATCTCTTCCCCTCTACACAACATGGTTTCCGCCCACACCACACCACAGCACAACTTCAGCTCTTATCTCTTTCACAAACCTGGTTAACCAACAGAAATAACAACAGATTTGTATCTGCTATATTCCTGGACCTCTCCAAAACATTTGTCATGGTTTCCCACTCCATTCTAATAGATACTCTTACCTCTCTATCCTTTGCCCCTAACACTTTTGCATGGTTTAAAAGCTATCTATCAGACCGACAACAAGCTGTCCAGTGGCAAGGAGTTATATCATCTTTACTCCCAAATCCCACTGGCGTACCTCAAGGTTCCATACTCGGCCCACTCCTCTTTTCTATCTTGACCAATAATCTACATATCTCTACCCTACAGGCTTCACTCATACAGTATGCAGACGATTCCACCCTGATCTGGTCTGCCCCAAATCTCACCACCCTACAGCATCTCCCCCAGAAATCTTTTACCTCAGTAAAAAGGTGGATCACAGATATTCAACTTATCTTAAATCCCAACAAAACAAAATTACTTCTATTTACCCTAAACAAATAAAAAAAACACTCCACTCTCCTTCTCTATCTCCTCCAATAATGGAACTGTCATTTCACCCTCTCTCCATACCAAGCTCCTTGGCATCAAAATAGATAACAACCTACACTTTGACATCCATATCTCTCAAACTATTAAAAAGGAAGGCAAAAAAAATGTGGTCCCTATACAGACAAAAAGACTTTCTATCAGATCAAGCTCGAGTCACCCTAGCTCAAACCCACCTTCTTTCCACACTGATGTATGCAGCACCTATTCTCACCTATGTAAGAAAATCTGACCTGTTGAAACTTGAGTCATGTTATAACAAAATTGTCAAGTTTGCAAAAAATTCCCTCTTTAGAACACACCATTGTATACCTCTTAGATAACTTCAGTGGCTTGAGCGCCCACAGTTATTAACCTACCACCAACTAGCCATAGCTTATAACAACCTAAAATATCCTGAAAAAACTCCAGCCCTTAGGGAACTACTGACTAAATACATTCCAAATCAACCTCTCCGCTCTGCCAACAAATCACTCCTCTCTATCTCCACAGCCAACAACACAGTAGGTAAAGCTCTATTTTCTCACAGTATAGCAAAAGGTTGGAATAATCTCCCTCCCTCGGTGACTTCTGCACCTAATACCAAACAATTCAAAAACTCCCTTAAGGCTCATCTTATTAGCTCTTGGCTATGTCCATGTGTTACTTAATCCTAGTGTATGCTACCACCATCTTTCTCTCTTCTCTCAAATTATCAGACCCTTGGTAAAAATGGAAGCAACAAATGGTATCCCTTGACATTTGGAAGTGTTGTTTTGATCTCTGTCTGTATATATTGATGACTAACTTAATGTTCACTTGTATATATTGCTGATATGATCTTTCTTAGCGTACTGTTCTATTATGCACAAAATACTGCTCAATAACAAAGTCTTTACTTTACGTTATGTATTGTTATCATTGTCTGTTGTATTAATTAAGTGGAGCTTTTCTCCCCGGGCCTCCACTGTAAATGGACCTCGTCCAGTCGGACCATCCCAGTTAACAAATATAAAATAAATAAAATAAATAAATAAGTATGCTATCCTACAATTTTGCAGGGGGGCTGTGCCTCCCACCCCCACTGACATTTAATGTACTAACTCCGAGATCGCAATCCATTGTGAAAAATGGTAAATTACGACTACACATTGAATATTCATGCCTCACTACTTCAACACGATCTGTTGTGTTACTATAAATAATCAATGATTTTAACTTATCAGCACAAGCTAAACTTAAACAGACAGCTCTACTTCTCCAAACACAAACCACTCAATAACTACTACTTCTTTTTTATTTTAGAGTTAAAGCTTACAAAAACTTATCCACTGACCCCAGAAACTTGGAACGTAAAGTCCACCTCGTTCTTTTTACGTATGTAAGACGAATCTTAAAGTGACAGAGCAGAATTTCACCACTTACCAATTCACCTTTACATTACAATTCAGTATTGCGAAACTTGGTCTTTTAAAGTTTCAGGATTATGATATTTCAGTTTTATTGTCTCAGTCTTCTGTAGTTTCAGTCTTCTGGTCATTCGGGATTTAGAGGTAGATCCATAGAAATGACAAGTGAGGTCATCATCAGAGGTACTGACAGAGACAGCTTGCATATGTTATATGGGATGCATCACCCTAATATGCTTTCTTTTTTCATTGTGCATCAGACCTGTAGTAATATACATTATTCTTTACATCAAGTAAATTCAGAATTCATATCAGCAGTATATGTTTGTGCATTGTAGCCAAGGCAGGTACAGTAAACTATACTGTGATGTGAAAAAGAAACATATGTTCAGTATTTCGGTCTCCTGATATCATTGTTTTCAGCACTTCACAAAGTTGTTATGCACTGTAGGCAGTAGACCATTGAGTAACAGAAGAAAGAGTGGAATGTCATTGATTGTAGCAAATATGGAAAAATGAATAATTTGTTATAACGTATCAAATATGGTTGGTAGGGCTGAGCACACAGAATACAGAAAAGGAGTTGGAGGGAGCAAACAACTAGGTAAATAGTGATAAAGTACTTTTTTGTAGTGTTACAGAAGAAATGGTCTCATAATTAATTATATTGGGTACTATGTCAGGGTTTCTACAGCTTTTTAAACACAGTGTCTGCAGTGTTTTATTTTTGCTCCTAAAAACTGATCTCCTTTAATGGGAATACATGAACCTTTTGTAAGACACTTGCAAACTGTTACATACATTCTACAACATATTAAAAGTTGTGTAACCTCTGATAAAAGAACAGCTGAGTCCCACTACTTTAAATGTGAACCAGGAGCTAATAGAAAATGTCTACAAGAAAAACAACTAGTATGTAACCACTGAATTCACAGTACATACTAGCTCCCTTAGCATCTTACACTCTGTTAAAATAAGAACATTATGTTACTGTGTTGAGCCAACATTTCTTTGTGCTACAAGTATGCATTTGCTCAATGTCCTGCACACAATGCCACTACACAATAAAAAAAATATTAATTTACTTGTATGCAGTCCATGGACAAGAAGCTACCATCTCAGTATTGTTTTGAGGTGACGGCTGCCAAACATCTGCAGTTAAGCAGTTAGACCCAGCAAGGTACAGAGTGCCAAAGAATCAGGTAAGTAGCAAAGTGTCCACTGCTAATTAACTCCACTCACTTGATTTGGGACACCATACCTGTGTACTTAATACAATGTTATTATAAATCTGAAAGAAAAGTCATTTATTGCAGGTGTAACTCATTCCTTGGCCTATGCCTGATGTACTTTCAGACTGAAGACGTTACTCCTCTTACACTATCATATTTCATGATTGTGGACCATAATTTATAGTGTGTGTGTGAATTGTACTTTGTTTCTTAACCACTCTTGAAATATCGCTTATTTTTATGGGATGTAATTTACTCACCTCTGAATCATTTCTTTCTTCAGGAGCATGCTGTACCTTTAACCTCCTTAGGGTGACCTTGTATATTACTCCATCTTCTTCTTCATCACCCCACTCTTGTACATCACTCTGGAGAGCAAAAATAAATTAAGTTTTGGAATCTTATTAATAAATGTAAAAAGCATAACTTACCTGAAAGAAAACTGATTCATGAATTATAACATGAACATGCAAACAGCTTTTTATGAAAATTAATCAGATTAAAATGAAGCATTTTTGTACACTTGTAGTGTCTTCGAAGGAATGGATGGCTTTATGAGAACAGCTAAAATATTATCTTGCTAACAGACTGCTTTCAGTTCACTGTTTCTATAAGATGCTATTGCAATAACTCATTATCATGTAGAGAAATAATATTTTAAATATTTGATGTTTTGATAGCTGGAAATGTTTAACCCCTCCCCCCCCACAAACCATCACAACTGAAAAAATATAATAGTAATGATACCTAGAATCCTTCATGGTGGAAGAAAATAGGCAAACCATTTTTTCCCTTCCCTGCTGTCCTGCTTTCAAACAATCTGCAAATGTATTATACTGAGAATTTCATTTAAGGCAGTCAGAATGCAAAGTTAATTATTCCAACATTCACAAAGTACATAATCTGGTATGAAAATGCGGTTCCCCTTCAAACCATCGAATGTTTAAAACATTGAAGTTCAGATCATCGAGACCAGAACATCGAGTTTTAAAACATCGAAGGTTTGAAGGGGAAGAAAAAGGTAAGTGTAGGTGGGAGAATGTTTGTGTTTTTGCAGGGCACCATGTTGCCCTGCATACTGTGTATGTCTACATGCCATCAGTGTGATGGCACTACAGACAGGATATGGAAAATCTCTCGTTTAGCACTTCTGCATATAGCGCTAAACGAGAGATTTCCCTTTACTCCACTGTAGTGTGGTCTCGGAGTTGGAATATTAAAGTAGGGAGGGGTGCAGGGGGGCTTCACAATTGTTAAACTTTATTTTTCTTTTTTTTTTTTTTAGTTACACTTGTAACCTTCGATCTTTCAAAATTCGATGTTCTGGTCTGGATGATCAGAATTTTGATGTTTTGAAATTTCAATGGTTAGAAGTGGAACCAAAAATTCATACAAGTAAACTCAGTACAAGCTATACATACACCTGTACATTTTGTTAACCTCTAAGACAGTGATTTGGAAGTTTGCGGCTCATTACATTGCATACCTTTTTTAGTTTCTGTTTTTACTATATATAATGCCATTACAACACAAAAAGTGAAACATTACATTTACACCTTCATATTATCCAGTAACATCTGCAGATGGCCAAAAATAATGTCATTGTGATGACTTGTAAATGTGCTAATTTAAACAGTAAGACACAACAGGACATAAACCGTGTCACAGGTCTTCGGATATTTGTAAAAGTTTGACTGACAAACAATCTGCACACTCCAGTGGTTTTGAATTGGCTGACATGATGCAGTGCATTTATTTCTCCTAATGATTTACTTAAAAATTATACTCATGGTTATAAACCCCAGACTGAACAGAAAATTGAAAATGGTCCACTGAAATCAATGATCTACCCAGTCAATAAAACAAATAAATAAAAATGTTGTTACTACACTTGATTTTACCATGGCACTATCAAGTCCTTTCATTGCCAAAAACAGCTTTTTGGAATGTAATTTAAAACACTTGAACTGGGTTTAAAGTAAGTACTTGTTCACATCCCGACTCCACCCCCTGCCCTGAAAACCACAGTGAAAAACTTCTCTAAAGCAAATTTCACACTCCTCAAAACCGAGGTGGAATCCTTCAAAGCCCCCGGGCCTGTGGAAAATATGGCCCAGACTGCAGAATCCTTTATAAACGCATTCTATGAACACCTTCAGGAATGCATGGATCATACAATCCCAAATAAAACCAAGACCCAATCCTCCAAAGGCAGACGTCCTGTCTGGTGGACCCCAGCCATAAACAAACTATGCAATAGAAGGAGGAAGCTACTACATGATAGAGCAAAATCCCAAAAAGGGAAGGCATCTCTGATCAGTATTAGCAAACAACTACGGGCACTCATAAAATCGTCTAAGGCCAGCTTCGAGAGAAAAATTACACAGGACACTAAGGATAATCACAAAGCTTTCTTTAGTTATGTTAGGAACCTGGGTGGGAATTCCCAGATATGCTCAGAATTAGTCCAAAATGACAACAAATACACCAAACCCACAGACATTGCCAACATCCTAGCTGACAGGTTCAGCCCAAACTCCCCCCCCCACCAAAAGGGCAAATATTTATCCCAGCAGAGTGCTGCCCCCCTGACATCTCAGATGCTCAGGTAAGAGCTGCCCTCTCCAAAGCAAAAACACAGCATCAATGGGACCAGACGGTGTCCCGGGCTGCGTTCTACATGTACTCCAAGAAGAGTTAAACCCAAACATAAAACTACTGTTCAATCTCAGCCTTATTACAGGATATGTACCCAAAGAGTGGCGTACAGCAACAGTGGTCCCTCTCCACAAAGGTGGTGCCTCAATGGATCCTGGAAACTATCGCCCCCATAAGCATGACTAGTTTGGTCTGCAAAGCTATGGAAAGGATCATCATGGACCTCATAAATAAAGATATTGGGGACTTACAGACACTGGATCCTACCCAGTTCGGCTTTGTTAAGGGCAGATCCTGCCTCTTAAACCTGGTTGATTTCTTTGAAACAGTCACCAAGGCCATTGACGAGGGGAAGGTGGTCCACACAGCCTACCTGGACCTCGCAAAAGCCTTCGATACAATACCCCACTTGGGCTTTATAGATAAGCTCACCAGCTTAAATATAAACCCCTATGTCACTAGATGGGTTGCAAACTGGCTCAAGGACAGAACCCACATGGTTAGAATTGCTGGAGTCATGTCAGACTCCAAAGCAGTTACAAGTGGCGTCTCACAAGGCTCAGTCCTGGGACCTCTCTTGTTCAGTATATATTTCTCGGAGGTACAAGCCAACACGGAAGGACTGTGGCTGACTAAGTTCGCAGATGACTGCAAACTGGGCACCATAATCGACTCTCCAGCTGACACAAGCATCCTCCAAAAGGGCCTCATAGAAACAGACAACTGGTGCCAGAGCCATGGCCTCAAGCTAAACGCCAAAAAGTGTATAGTCATCCCCTTTGGCAAAAACAAAGTGCCCACAAATTACCACATAGGTGGTAATCCATTAAGTACAGAAGAAGTAATTAGGGACCTGGGGACCCAAGTTGATAGCAATCTCTCATTTGACAACCACGTGGCCAAAGTGGTTAGAAAAACATTTTATATAGCCCACCTAATCATGAAGGGATTCACATCTAGATCAGGGGAGGTCATCATGCCTCTTTACTCATCCCTCATCAGGCCCATAATTGAGTACAATGCCCCTTTTGGGATGTACCTTACCAGACACCTGCAGCAACTGGAAAGACCCCAAAAGTACCTCACCAAGAGGATCATAGGGCTCAAACAGATGCCATATGCTGCCCGGTTAAAGAAACTCCAGCTCTACTCAGTGGCATACCACCTGCTCAGAGGCAATCTGTGCCGGACGTATAAAGCCATGTCCAACCCAGAATTAATGGACATGCTGCACCTCAGAAAATCCATATCCCATCGAGCTACGCACTCGAGAGACTTGAACCTCAGCACTGAAATAAATAGGACATGCTGGAGGGACAGATTCATAACCCAGAGGCTCCCTTCACTCTGGAATAAAATCCCAGTCCAGGTTAGGCAGAGTCCCTCATTGACTCTCTTCAAGAGGAATCTTGATGAGTGGATGGGAGATCGTAGGTTTACCCCGGGTATCACTTCTGTGTCACTTTTAGACAGAGGCACAGTATACTAACCTCGAAAAAGGGCATAGCAAAATTAATTTAAAATGGGTGGCGAAAGCCAAACACACTCTGGCTAGGCTTATAAATGCCCTAGGGCAGATAGCCTAGTATGAACCTATGAACCTAAAACTTCTGCTCAATATAAAGTGATGTGAGCTTTAGAGTGATTTTTGCAAAGCTTTCTTGCCTTATCCTGAATTTTTCAGTGTTCCTTTGTTGTTCTGGTGCTAAAAAGATGCTTTTTGAAAGATTAATGTCCTTACTGTTTGTTTCCTTCTGAGGGTGTGTTGCTTGAGGTGATAAGCCAAGTGGCCCCATCACAGCAACTGTATTATGTAAATTAATGTCTAGATTTATTAAGAAACCACTTACAATTTCAGTGTATTTAGTGGTGACAGTGTTCTGTTGCATATAGTTCACCCCATAGTAATTTAATTGGATTTCTACTGAACCTTGAATACATCTGTCAAGAAATATATAAGTACTATCAAAGATTAAAATATTCTCTAAACAACCAGCCACAGTGAAAAGTTTTAATATAGTTTATCATAAATAATAATAAAACCTGAAACTACTAAATAGTTATTTACAATAAACACCAGTTTCAGTCATAGGTTCACACAGTTACAGAAAAAAAATATTTAACTATTCTTACTATATTTTCCTGACTGATCTAAAGAATTTTTATTCTCTGATCACTTACTAGAGCAAGGCAAGATGAAGTACGTAAGGGGTCCTTCCTTGTCAGTTTACAAAAACAGACTGTTCTGAGAATTCAGTCTCACTTAGTATTAAACATTGTTTTAGTGATGGATTACATGAGAACATCACATACGTCTGGTCATCTAACTTTTAGTTCCCGTGCAATGCCCCATTGCTAGAGACTGTCAGGATTTAGCACATATATGTCAATAATACATACACTTGGAGCTTGCTGAAATCTGATACAGCTTCTGGAAGTCATAAAACAATTTCAGACATCTACCCTTCCAGAGTAGCAATTCATTTACTGCTAAAGAAAATACAGAAGGCTTCTTCGTACTTGTTTTTCCAAACAATCAGAACTTTAAGATACAATGTTCATGGCTTAGGCCTAGTAATTTAATTTCAGAACATTTTTCAAAGTTAGCTGCAGCTGGACTGTGATTAACCTTATCTCTTCCAGTATCCTGTGTTAAAACATATGCATTTTATTCAGTTACAATACAGTCAGGACCCACTATTGATACATTTTTTTAACACAAGCAACTTTACAAATGCATTTTTCAACACAAGTATCTGTACAAATCAGTTTGATATACAATTGATAACATTCTTTACAAAATTCCAGCTGGCTGTGCTGGCATACATTACACATCCACTGCCCTACTTCTCCAGACATAGTAGGCAATACCCCACATTGTCACACAATATCTCATTTTTTAATGGGTTCACTAAAAACACCCATAAAGCATACATACAGAAGGCTCATCCAAAAAACAGTCCGAGTCCATTCAATCCAAAATCATTTATTTAGGACAAACTTTGTACCTCTTCTGGCATTCTTCTTTAAGTAAGTATTAGAGGCATCCAGTCTTCTGTTGTCTTTTAGCCTGAATAGTGACTAGTCTGCAGACAAGTACTTTGGTGTCCTAGTTTGTAAACAATAACCTTATGGTCTGTAAACCCTCCACCACTGACATCCTGCTGGTCAGCTTTTACTCTCTACTTCCTAACAAACAGTGACATTTACTCTTACTGCTCTTACTCGGACTATTTCTTTCTCTTATATTTTCTTCACTTCTTCTAGACTTGCTACTGTTTATATTTATATCCTCTTGTCTTTTTTCAATGGAACTGCAGGCTTTCAAGGAAGTCACCCGTGGTCCCCCCTTCCTTTCTTATTTCTCCTTGCCCAAGATAGTTATTGAGTCACTTTCAGCTCGGAGCTTGTATTTGTGCACAGTCAACACTGACTCAGTGCGCTCAGCTGTCTCTTTGGTGTGTTTTTATTTTTCTATAGAAATATCCCTGCATGCAAATAGATATGTATGTAACAGTGACGTCTGCAGTTTGCACACCAGTCTGTGGGCCAATGGGCTATATTTCTATGTAAATTATAAATATTATGGCAGCCTAAAACAAAGAACTTTGTCCACGATAATAGCTCAATTTTCTTAGACCACAGCAGTCCCATTAGTACTCTCTCCTTCAGCTGCGCTCAGTTTATTGTTTTTGGCAGCCCACCGTCTCTCTTCCGTAAGTTTATTTCTCTTTTGCCCCAGATACCTGTGTAACCACTTTCAGCTCTGAGCCAGTATTTTTCCATAGCTGCAGGACTGCATTCTGGATTACTTTTTCTCATTGTTCTGCTGATCTGTGGGGTAGGGGTAGCCTTTGGACTTTGCATTTCAAAGTCCATAGAAACATCCTTACATTACACATGCAGGTGGTGTAGCAGTCATCTATTATCTAACCATCGCATTACTTCCACAAGATATACCCACATTTAACAATGCTGAACTTTTTAATGACTCTTCTAAAATCAACAGTAGGAAAACTATATGTTTAACAGCAACTTGTATACCACCAGGGAGTAACATTGATACTACTGAAAGCATCCTGTACTGGATATCCCAGCAAACTTAACCATGAAACTATAATAATTGGAGACTTAAATGTAGACTGACAAATCATAAATTCCACTACCCCCACGGAATCCATAAACTTGTACAGCTTCAAACAATTAATAACCTCACCTACTAGAATCAATAAAACTTCAGGGAATCACTCCAACATTAGACTAGATTCTTACAAGCAAACCAGACAAACTGGCAAATGTATAAATATAAGTGGCCACATACCAACATATGCCATTAGAACTCACCATAACCTAGATAAACATATTATCTATAATCAAATAAAAAATACAACCAATTTCAGCAAAAATATTTTCAATGAAACACTAAAACAATATGACTGGAATGTTCTTAGAACAATGCCTCTAGGTACTGCTGTAAAACATTTTAATAACATGTTCCTACGGACCTTAAATAGTGTAGCACTAATACATAATAAAAGAGTAAAGTCCAACCCCACACTATGGCTGACAAAAGAAAAAAAATGGTATAAAAATAGAACTCAAAATGCCTTCCAGGAATTTAGACTTCTTAAAAACCTTGCAAAACTCCACGTCAAACAGGACAAGCAAATATACTATACCAACTTACAAGACAAACATAAAAAACAACCCAAAACTTTTTTGGTCATCATGAAATAAACTATCCCACCCTGGCAAGACTACCACTCCCTTTCCTAAAACAGACAATATGACAGACTCTGTCCCACACAATTTAATTCCTATTTTATACAATCAATATTACCTCTCTTAGACACTAACACATCTGTCCCTCTCACTCTATCCCTGTCCAATCAAACCACCCTAGTTCTACAGTTTTAGTCTAGTACTTACCTCACTCACAATGAAGTTGCTCCTTAAACAAAAAATCACTTCTGTAGCTGTAGACATAAAAATGGCCACAGAAGTCATACCCTTCCCTGTGTACATACTAATTAATAGGTCCATAGCAGAAAGATATGTCCCATCACTCTGGGGGAAAATAAATCCTACATCATACCACTACACAAAGGTGGCACATCTACAAATTTAATAACTACATACCAATAGCAATTTTCTCTCCCTCTCCAAAATATTAGAGAAATGCATTCATATGCAGCTGATGCAATACCTAACCTCAAATAACATGTTCCCGGAAACACAACATGGCTTTAGTCCCTAGCACAGCACCACTAGTGCTCTACTACATTTTACTAATAAAATAAACCAACATAGAAGCAATGGTCTGCTTGAGTCCACCATGTTCTTAAACTTGTCAAAGGCATGTGATACTGTCTCACATCAGTAACTGCTCATTCGACTCTCCTCAATAGGACTTTCACAATACTCCTTGTCGTGGTTTCTTAGTTACCTATTTGGAAGACAACAAGCGGTCAAATGGCAAGAAACCTACTCATACTTTCAACCTTTTAACCAGTTGCTACAGGTGTGTATTGCCTAAAAACAATTTCTTAGCAGGACAGAAATGATCAAGACAAAGGATCGTCACTACAGTGAACAAAGCTTTGTCAGACAATACAGTCTTACACTTTTATATCAGACAAGCATTAATAGTAATATCAAACCAGTTATTCTTTTAAATCAGGCAAACATTAATTCTAATGTCAAACCAGCTGTACTTCTATGTCAAGCAAGCATTAATATTAATATCAAAGAATAAAAAATGTTAATGCATCACCAATAAAGTAAGAGACTTCATCCTAGACCACGATTCGACTCGGAAGCCCCATTGAGGTCAAGTAGGAGACTCTGTCGGGAAAGTCCTTGCAGTGCATCCACTCCACAGGTGAGTCTTCTACCAACCGACAGAGAGTCCCAGTTTTTATACCTTAGGTGTTTACCTGTTTTTCTGGGAACTTTAACCTTTAGGGATCGACAAAGACTTTTCAGAACAGACCAGAGATGTCGGCCACCCATCTCAGAATGTTCCAGTCAAGCCTGCCAACCCCTATGACTCTTCAATTTCACTTGAAAAAAATATAAACGAATGTAGCAAACAAGTACCTTATCATACTTCTAGAAATGTAAAAGAATGCAATAAACAGGTGTCTTTTAGTCACGTAGACTAATAAACGGGTGTCTAATCAAACTGCTAGAAATGTAAAAGAATGTAATAAGCAAGTCTTTAAGTCACACAGACTAGATGATAAACAAGTCTTGAAATAGTTCTGTTTCATAGAAAAATAAAGAATAACTAAATTAACCCTTTCACTCGGTTCTCTATACTGAGGCAGAAGTCAATCTCTTATTCAGTCAAGGTAAAAGCCTTTCGTATCACATTCATATCACAAGGTGTCCCTCAAGGCTCTATCCTGAGTCCTCTCTTATTTAATATATTTATTAAAAACCTCCAGTCACCATGCTAGTTTAGTTCAGTATGCAGATGACTCAACATTAATATTGTGCAGCCTCAACAATAAATAAGCTCCAAGACATTACCCAGAAATCTTTCTCCTCTGTAGAAACCTTGTTCAAAAAATCAAACCTCCTACTCAACCCCAAGAGAACTAAGTTAATGTTTTTACCTAAAAATTCTGTCAAAATCAAAATCAATTTTTTACCATAAAGTCATCAAATAATACTGTCATTGAAACAGTACCTCGCAGTAAACGTCTAGGCATTATAATAGATGACAGTCACAGATATGACCAGCATATACTGCACACCATTAAATCTGCACACCAGAAACTAGGCTCCCTTTATAGGATCAATGGATTCCTTACAGACACTGCAAGGAAAATTTTAGCCACCACCTTCTTATTGCCAACTATCTTCTATGCTGCTTCTATCCTAATCAACTTAAACAATACTCAGAGAAAGAATCTTGCTTCCTGCTACAATAAAATAGTTAAATTTGCCACCAATCTCCCTCATACGACCCACTATTGTCATTGCTGAAAGCAATTAAACTGGCTTGAACTACACAACTACCTAACATATTCACAACTAACTACAGTACACAAACTCATTCATCATCCAAAACTACAAAACTTACTACCTTACTATCCAGCAAGGGATCATTGTTTTAGTAAGAAGTTTTTATTACTCACAAATAAGTCCTGCACATGCTCATCACAAGGCTAAGGCTTTGCACTCATTGTCTGATACTCTGCAAATACGCCACTTAAAAAGAATACTCAACCTCTCAATGAAATTGCCAAACAATTTTTATACATAACTGCTGCCACTACAATCCATTAAGTTGCATGTGGCCTTTCTCTTTAGTAGCGTCTACCTCTGTAAAATCTTAGAGTGTATAAGTGTAATTACTATACGTATACATTTAAATAGAAATGTAACTGCTCTGTGTATAACTGGAACTTAATATTATGCAATGCAAGCAAATGGAACTTTTCTACTCGGGCCCCCACTGAAAATGAGTATTACCCAATCAGACTTTCCTGGTAAACTAAGACAAATAAATAAATAAATGCTCTTGTCATCTTAGTAATAAATATGTGCATTATGTTTTGTACAATCAGATTGATGACAGTGAAAAGTAGACCTATGCAAATTCCAATAGTCAGATTGATTAGGCTAAAATTGCACATCTGGGTAAGAATTCCCACAATGTATTTATTTATTTGTCAGTTGGATACGTTAACTAGTTTAAATACCCTTTTCAGGCATGCTGACCCATGCCAAAGGCAAGCAGTATGGTCACTGAACAATGAAATAAAGTTTATATTTGAAGTTATGTGACAGAAATAGCAAAAGTACAAATGCATATAATGAGTTCAACACAGAAACTATGAACAACAAGGCCTACAGGCTTTAGAGCTTGTGCATAAACTGTGTGCATATGGTTAAACACTCTACAGTCAGTTACTAACACAGAGATATTCCAAAAGTAGTAAGGTAACAAACACAAAGCTATACTTACAAAGAAAATTGTATTATACATTATAGATAATAAACAGACACATGCATGTGCACACATGCATGCACAAGCACCCAAACATATCCTAAAATTAAGAAGGAAACAGCCATTGCTATGTATGCTGCAGTAAGTGAATGGAGTTAGTTCAGTAATTTGAGCCAGTTGTAATAACCCAATGAAATATTTTTAACATTGTCATCTAAGAAGGGCAAATAAAATAAGACACACAGTATATCCTAAAAAGAACAAGGAAAATCAGAAAGGGGGATATGTATTCAGTGGTTAAGTAATTCATACTGGTCAAAATGTATCAGTAAAAAGGGAGTTTCCTTAAGACACTGGCCATACCCACTGTCATGGGTTAACATTCTGACAGTAGTCAGGAAGGCCGGAGTAAAAATGGCAGGGGGAATATAATGACAGAAAGTAAGATGAATACAGAAAAGGAAGCAAAGACACATAGGAGTGGGAAAAGGTAAAATAACCAAAAAGAGACTTAAAGATGAACATTCCGTGCAATTCACAGGAGAAAGGGAAACCGGTAAGAGTGACATACCTACATAATTCTAAGCAGAAAAAAAGAATTCAGCTTAGACCTGTAAAACAACTGCAGTAAGAAATGGAAACAAGGTGTCCATCAAAGTGTTATGGAAAAATATAGAGGCAGAGATATTCTTTATATGATTGTAGGGGTAGTTCCATACTGTAGGAATCATGACAAAAACTAATCAGAAAAGACCAGAATAGGGTGGCTGGTTTAACATAAACTCCCCATGGTCCTGATTCAGATTTTACATGTTATTAACAGACAGCTCCTGAGAAAGTGAAAGACAGTACTTCCTGAAAAAAGAAAATTATGGATTAGTAGAGAAAAAATTACACTGGATATTAATCTTGTCTTAATGGGTAGACAGACGGCGTTTGTGTCTCTTAACAGATACATACTGTGTTTTTTTTTTCAGTTGAGATCTCTACCACTCAATAAATATCATCTGTTAGAATGCAATGTCCCTGATCCCAGGATCCTGAATGGAATGGTCTGACAATATTTTCATATTTGTTTTCTGTTGTGTAGACTTGCAGTATGTATGAGTGCATTTTCACCGTTGCAGGGTGTTTTTATTTTTTTCTATATTTGTACAATTATGGAGTTAATATATTTAAGTCAGGAGATGTGGAAGCACAAAGTCTCCCATATGCTCCCTACAAAAAAAAAAAAAAAAAAAAATATATATATATATATATATATATATATATATATATATATATATAAAATATAATGCTTTTCTACGCTGCCACAGATAGGTTCAGCAGGTATAATCTTTTATGTGCATAAATTGTCAGTTTTACTGTCAGCAGGTTGTACATCAACTTTTTATATAGAATCCATTTCCACGCTCTAGAAAAGGGAATAACATTATATATATATTTAGTTACTTTGATGTGAAGATGAAGGTATTAACAGAAGACCTAATACAAAGAAGGGGAAAATGCATACTCAGCAAAGAGTAGCATATTCCTTTTTGGTTTATGGTGCATCTGGCTTCTGGTGTCATAAGTCTTGGAATTTTGTAAGAAGTGTAGTAAGAAGGTGGATACCAGAGACATATCCAGCCAGCACAAACAAGTATTGTAAAGGACAGACCGAGCCAAAGACCGATACATTTAAAAGAGCAGAAACTGAAAACACACTAAATACAAAGCCAGTAAAAGAGACAAGATGAATTTGACAGAGGAGGGCAGGAGGAACAAGAGACATACTTATTATGTTAGTCTTGATGGTAACTAGGGATGCTATACAAAGCCAAAACTTTTTCTGACTAGTGCAACTAAAACTGCACTTGTCACAATTTACCACTTCCCCCCACAACTTTATTGGGTTCGGATACATAGTAATCTCCAGGCATTACAAAAATAAAAAGAAGAAAGTTGCTAAATTTGCAGCAAATACCCCTTTCAGAACCCACTACTGTATAACACTAAAATTACTAAATTGGTTAGAACTACCCATCAATTAACATATGTACAGCTTCGTACCACCTATAAAATTATATAGCATCCATCTTCTTGTCCAGCACTAAATACCACTCTACATTACTATGTTCCCAATTGGTCATTATGATCCATTGGTCAGAAACTCCCCTCTGTCCACAAACCTATCATATCTGCTGGGCTTGGTCTGTACTCATACCATGTTGCTAAGGCCTGGATCTCCTTGCCTGTATCCATCAGGTCAATACCCTCCCTCCCATCCTTCAAAACCAGTCTGAAAGACATCCTAACTTTAATGTAACTCTGTTCCTGCTCAACCCCATGATAAACTATATCCCTAAGTATGAATAAGTACCTGTTCATACCTTACACCTCCTTACGCTCCCTTTTCACTCACTTCCTTAATTCAATCAATTTCTCTCCACTGACTCTCTTTCTAAATGTGCAATAACCCTGTTTTTTTTCTCACTTCCTACTGCATTTCCTGTTTGTATTACATTAACTTACCTGGAATTTCTTTATAAACTGGCTAAAATTTCTCTAAATATTAAATCAAGTTGCAGCTAATATTAATTAATGTTTTCGCATTATTTCTACTTTGATATACGTATTTAAACTGTAGATGTTTTCGTATTATTTTTAAAGATTGTAAAATTATTGTTCTTAAAGTGTTTTTGTAATACATTAGAGCTTTTCCCTCCAGACTTCCAATGAAAATGGGCTCCTACCAGTGGTGGTGCTGCGGTAGCATTGTCGCCTCACAGTAAGACGCTATCCTGTTCGATTCTCAGCTAGGGCATCTTCTATGTGGAGACATGCGTGAATGGGCATATCTTCATTGAAGGTTGTGCATAGAGCTGGCAACTTGGCACGTAAAAATCTACTGCCAATCATTAGCGGATCGGAGTTCCGCTGTGGCGACCCCTAACTGGGAAAAGCCGAAAGACACAACAACAACCAAGTCAGACTCTCCCAGTAATCAAATGTCAATCAATAAATAAATGAAGTTTCTTTTCAAAACACATAATAAACCAAAGGTGGTACTGATGTCACTTTGAAGCAGAAGTCCAAGAAATGAGCTTTAAGATACATGAGAAAGGAAAATCATTTTGTTAGAGTGCAAACCTTAGATTTTGATTTGTGCTGCACGTTGCATAAATAGGGTCCTGAGTGAGAACAATGGACTAAACATGAAGTCTAAGATTTGCAATTCCTTAATTAGAAGTTTATAAATCAACATACTGAATGATCCTTTAGAGTAAAAAAAAGGGTCGCTTTGAAGAGACTTTTATGTCGTGCAGCTGTAAATGACAATGGCCACTGACAAGAGAGCTATATTCGTCAAAATAAACAGCACCAGATTCAGGAGATAAACTATTATAACAATGTGCAAATTTCAACAGCTCTTCTCTTTTGCTATGTCTTTTTCAAAATCAATCTAATTTATTTGCTAAGGATCTTTTTACTACTGACAATTACATCACTAAGGGCACAGTCTATGACAGGTTTGATTTCTGCCACTAACAGTAATGGCTAAACCCCCATAAGGTCAACTTTATATATTGCATACATACAAACCACCACAGAGCTCTGAGCACAGGGGAGTATATGACAACTGCATTACTGAAAATAGACCATTGGTGTATGCCACAAAGCTGCAGCTTTGCCTCCAGCACAAAAGGAAACAATGTGGAAAACCATAACCATAAATGGGCACCCATCATAATAGCCATGACCTATCTATGGCTGGGCCACATACTTTGTACAGAGCTGAAGGTGCAGTGAGTGAAGTAACTCCAGGTGTCTAAGAGTCCAAACAGATCTACATGACTGCATCAGCACTGTTCAGGAGCCTTGTGTACAGAACAGATGTGCAGTAAGAACTGACATACTGTAAGTATAGACTGTTGCTCCAGTGGATCCTTTCCTTGGCATGTCTGTGCTTATACTCTGCATGCCCATTTATTTGGTTATTTATTTATCTATTCAGATTTGTTGACCAGAATAGGACATTGATTCATATGGACATATTTCATGTTCAGCCCAGGAAAAAAAAAAAGACCGTAGGTGAATAACATGTAATAATAAGTACGAATTATAGACAGACAGACAGATATATAGATAGACAGACAGATAGATAGATAGATATATGGGTGTATGTCAGGAGCTCAAAATTCATATAGTCAAAACAATATGATCGAGTTTCAGAAAATTTGAACTTCAAAAAACAACAAAAAAATCGACATTTTTTCTATATTTTTGCAGGGTGGCAAGCCTCCTGCACCCCCATGTAAGAGGCTGTACCCCACGCACCCCCTGCATATTATATATACCAACTCCAAGTTCTCACTACAATGGGGAAAAAGGGTAAATTCCCCAGTACTCACTGTACCGTGACCTCCATTCAAAAGCTTCGAGTTTTTGGAAAATCAATCATATGGTATCAACCATATCAATTTTGAGTTCTGATAGTGGCTTATATATATATATATATATATATATATATATATATATATATATATATATATATATATATGTGTGTGTGTGTGTGTGTATATGTATATATATATATATATATATATATATATATATATATATATATATATATATATAATATATATATATATATATATATATATATATATAATATCTATATATGTATATTTATTCACACACATATATATTATGCACATACACACACAGATATATATATATATACATATATATATATATATATATATATATATATATATATATATATACATATATATATACATATATATATATATATATATATATATATATATATATATATATATATATAAAGAAACAAGCATAACTACAATTCCAAATATTACAAAAACATGCAGTTATATATGAACTGATAACAGATGATTTTCATAATGGAATATTTCAGAAATTAGTCCTTGTATAAAAATCACAAGATAAAGGTAAAAAGAAAGGTGTATTGAAAGTAAGAAAGTTTATGTAAAGTGGTAAGGGCCTAGGTTGGGTAAGTGTTGAACGGGGCAGGAAGAATGCTAGAAGGAAGCTGGGGAAGAGTTGGTGTACAAGGGAGCATGTCTGGAATTGTATACCTATGTAATTCTTAATTTTCTAGCATTGTTCATTTAAAAGACAAAATGTAATGAAAGAAGGTAACACTCCTTCTAGGTAATGGACTCCATATAAATGTGCTATGTGTAAAGTATACAGAATGCCAAGACTGTAGGAAATCCTGCCCCCCCCCCCCACCTCACATAGCTCATCAGGGATATCCCAGGTAGATGAGGAACTGTAGTCTTATTAAGCATTGATCCCATTACGTACCCTCTATAAATGGCACAAAACCATCAGAATGCCTCAGCCCCCCACCTCCAAAATGTTGGTGCATGGCTGTGTTGTACAGCTGTTATTACTAAGCCCTGCACTATCTGTAGTAAAGAGATAAACCCTGAAATGTTCATAATTAAAGCATCGTAGCTTCACTTTGCCTTCAGACACTATTTAGTCCATTAAACTGAAAGGTTTACCAAACAGTTCATTTAATGATAATGTTAATATCTTCAACATATTAATTGCTCCTAGCAGTATAAATCGAGTTTTATATAAATATCCTTACATCAAGAATTCCTTTCTTTTATGCCTGGTGTCCCCAGGTAAATTTGTAGAGCAGCAGATAACAATGGAGAATCTCAGCTGATTCAAGGAGTTACGGGTTTGACTCAGAATCAAATACAGAGCTTTTGAAAGTATAAAATCTAATTCTGATTAACCTAAAATGCAGACACTGAAAAAATGTTATACCAGAGACATACAGAATAAAGTTCAATGTCTGAAAAAAGAAATTAATAACTCCTTATGAACAAATAAATGTTTGACAAGGTATCTGTCTACATAACCAACAAGGAAAGCATTTACAAAAAGGTTATGAAATACTGGTTTATGCAGCAGAAAGCTGGACTTTGAAATACTTCCTGAACTCACCTAGAGACAGTAGCGATTGCTGTTCTTAAGAAATACATGGAATTAAGGGTACTCTGTATTACTGTGAAATGATGGGATCTTAACCAATTTGACGTATTCTTAATAGATATCACCATGGTATCTCAAAACAAGCTACTTGTCACCTGCTGCAGGACTAGAGCTCAGAACCCATTCACATCTTCAGCTACTGAGTTCCCACTTTCTCCCAGGAGTAAGGTTAATGAGAATATAAAACTCCTTCAAGTTTCTAAGACTACACCTTTGTCAAGTTTCTTAGAGTACAGCACGTCAAGTTTCTAAGAGTAGAGATTTTCGCTGCCTTGCCTTTTAATGAGCACATTCAAGCATGCAGTCAGTCACGTTAAGGGTACTCAGTCAATTTTGTTTTTTGTTTTTTTTCTGAGCATTTCTCGGAAATATTGTGGCTCATAGAATTCAAGGTATCTTAAACCATGTACTGTGTGAGTCATACACATATTTATATAGCATGCTTAGAGACAGGAATGCTACTCAAAAACAGTTTTTTTTAATTGTAGCAGGCAACAACTGAAAACAAAGCATACATTTCATAAGACTAAAGGGGCAACGTTTTGAGACAATTGTGATTTTTATAAATGAGAGGGTGGAGGAGAGACAATAATATGAAGTTTGAGCCCGAAACAGAACTTTCTGGCTACATTGAGCATGCCAGTAAAACTCCTGATACAATCCATTCCATTTCTAGCTATGTTCAAGGGTTAGAACCTGTCTCACTAATCTCCAAGATGAAAATGACAGATGTACAAACACCAACACACCCTGCAGGAGGAGGAAAACTCTGCGGGCTACAATTTACTTTTACTGACTGCAAAAAAGGGTGACGCACTTTTATACGTTGCCGCACATTATATATCAAATACCCCAAAATGTACCGTCTGATGTATAATAGACACACGTAGTTTAAACCAGTGCTGTTGCTGTCCCTCATGTTGACTAGGGGCGTTCCTGATTCTTGCCTAAAAATATTGCTCAGCCCAGCTAGTAACTGTAATTAAAATATTTATTTGCTTAATTTATATATACACACACATATATGTATATATATATATATATATATATATATATATATATATATATATATATATACGTATATACACACGCGTATGTATATATACATATTATATATATCATACATATGTGTGTATGTGTACATATGTATTTATTATGTGTTAACTGGGGATATCTGACTGGACACGTCCTTTTTCAGTGGAGGCCAGGGAAGAAAAGCTCCATGTACACAGTAGAATATTACACTAGACAGTTAATATACAGTTAGATTACATGCAATCGTATATAGTATCCATACACTTTTTCTACTAATAATGCTGTTGAAAAAATAATACCTTAAAAAGGAGGTTAGACATCAAGTAGGCCCTTGGGCCGTTAGCCTAGTACCTACCTATGAACCTATAGCAAAGTTCATTAACACTCTTCAAGAAAAATCTTGATGAGTGGATGGGAAATAGGAAATACACCCGGGGATCACTTCTGTGTCTCTGCTCGACAGTGGCACAGGAAAATAACTTTCTTGAGTGACGTAAGCCAGGGAACCTTGTTGGCTAGGCCTACATAGGCCACTGGGCCGATAGCCTAGTACCTACCAATGAACCAGTGTGTCTTTATGCTGCTGTTACACTGTTCTGGGCCCTCTGTTTTTGCAGTTTTGTCTAAAAGACTTGCCTACATCAGTAACAAATGTTGTGGCATTTGTTACTTTGTTCTTAATGAACTGTCCAGTTCTCACAATGGGACTGTGCCCTTTCCCTACTGTTGTATGATCTTGGAGTAGGTATATACATTTTATATATATATATATATATATATATATATATATATATATATATATATATATATATATATAAAAGCTGTGGGGGTGTGGGTTGCAGGGGGAATCCCCCTCCCCCCGCATAAAATATTGTTTTTATTTTTTATTTTTATTTTCTTTGCTGTTGATCTTTTGAGATTGATTTTTTTTGGTTTCAGCATTTTTTCCATACTAGCTGACAGCATCATGTATGTGTACATGTGTTTTTCATGTAGTGGTCAAAAGAGATTATCAGTTATCTCTTGGTTATCAAGCCAGTCAAAAAATAAATAATGTTTTTTCTTCTTATTCAGTTCTCAGAGCTGTAAAATAAGTCTTTTTTAACACCTTTATTTAATTATTACTTGTGGCATAGGCAAACTTACATTTAAATAAAAGTAATAGAATCACATTTACAAGTTCACATTTTCAAACATTATACATCACATATATTGTTCTATACAATATAATCAATCCAGCATTATATAAATTGTTCACCTCCTGCCTTTTCTTAAACCTCATTCCTTATCCAAAACATTTCTCTGCATGTATTGTTCCTACAATTTCCATTTTTATATGTAATTTACTTTCACCCTTTTCTAAAGATCCAATTTCCTGTTCATTTATCTCTGTTATAATATTCATTACTTCAAGTATGGTCGGTTTAGACTTTGAGTCCCGTTTTCCATTAGAATTAAACTTAACAAGGTCTTACTTACTATGTCTAGGCAATTCAGATCTTGTATCCCAGCTCAAAAAAAGAATTCCCTTAGTTACACTCATTTGCTCACCCAGTATTCCTGACAAATTTTGGGAGGACATATGTTTTTTGAGAAAGTCACTAAGGCCATGGAGGAGTGTAAAAAGTACATACTGTCTACCTTGATCTGGCCAAGGCATTTGACATAATTCCCCACTCAAGCATTATAAATAAAATCACAAAACTGGGCATAAATACCTATGTCACCAGATGGATAGCCAATTAGCTCATGGACAGGACACGTGGTTAAAGTGGGTGAACAGGATCCAGCAAGAGGCCAGTTACTAGTGGTGTGCCACAGGGCTAACTTCTGGGACCACTCCTGTTTGGAATATACTTCTCTGATATCAAGGCTAATGTGGAAGGCCTCTGGATGACAAAGTCTGCCTACCACTGCAAGCTGGGGGCAATCATTAAATCTCTCAATGATGTAGATATCCTTCAGGAAGGCCTATATCAGACAAATGAATGGTGCAGATCCATGGCCTAAAACTAAATGCAATAATGCATTATCATACCCTTTCAGAAGTCAAATACCCATGCAAATTGCAACATCAATAGCACACCCTTTACAGTAGACTCAGAGGTAAGAGACATAAATACACAGATAGACAGAAGCCTGAACTTTGACCACCATGTGTCCACAGTGGTGAGGAAATCCTTTTATGTGGCACAACTTATAAGTAAAGGCATGGCATCCAGATCCAAGGAAATTATAGTCCCGCTGTACTCAGGCCTCATTAGACTAATAATAAAGTACAATGCTCCATTTGGCATGTAGCTGAATAAGCACTTGCAGCAGCTGGAGTGACCTCAGAGGTTCCTCACCAAGAAAATACAGGGTGTAAATAAAATGAACTATGTGGATAGACTAAGAGCCCTATCACTTTGCTCCATCTTCTCAGTCTTTTCTGACCTCCTCTGATTGATTCCTATAGTTATTATGCAAACTTTTGTGTGCCCTGCTAATTATCTTTTTTTTAATAGCAGCTTCTGTTCAAAAAACTCAACCAGTGCAAGTCTTTCTCTTAGGATTCCCATGTTCCTTTCTCTAGCCTGCAGTCCCAATGTCTTCTTGGCCTCTTCCCATTCTGTTACCTTTTCCGTCTCTAATTATTTGTTCACAAAACCTTGGTTCACTTGCCCATTTCCTTCGGTAACTTCCAGCCCCCTGTTGCCTATACTCTGTACCTCTAATTGCAGTCATCCCTTTTGGCAGAATCTCCTTTCTCCATTCCTGTGTTGGTTTAGTTCTTAGTATACTTTATGCTACTTTATGAATATGATATTGTATAACTTTCTGTATGACGTTCATGATATTCTGTATGACTGTTGTTATTCTTCTTAAAGATCTGCATCCAAAATCCCACTCTTTACTTTTTTCTTAACCCCACCCTTCATCATCACTTTCCACTTTGAATTGTAGCTCTCTGCTTGTGTTATGTATAACAGCCATAACTGTGTAACTAAAATGTCTTTTAAAATCATGTAATCCTAAACCTTATTCTATTGTAAGGATCAACTTATCCCACTTGAATCTTGCCCTGTTGTTCCACTCCCAGACAAAATCCTTGAACTGTTTATTAATTACTGTCTACAACTTATCCTCTGGTTGATAAAAATATGCCTGACCTGTGTAAAATACTAAAGGGACTAAAAACATTTTACTGCTTGTATCTTAATCCATATCCATAGGCACGAGCTTCCAGTTTCTCAATTTTTGTGTTACCTTTTGATTAGTCTTTTCCCACATATCCTTAGCTGCCATGGTTGTGTCCTTTACACCCATACTCCTAAATACGTCATTTTATCATATCCTCATTAATATGCGTATTGTTGAACCAATTTATGTGTTGATATATTGTTTACAGTTATAGCTTTTCTTTTATCTTCATTAATGTTATATCCCGAAAAAACACAGAGCTGTAAAATGAGTCTTAGTATGAAACAGAGCTGCTGTAAGCATCATTGTTTAATATATTTAGATGACATTGTAGCTTGTATGAACCTTGTAAACCATTTTTATAGTGTAGGATTTTATAAATGTAATACAGTCTACAGTTTTAATACAAAAAAATGTAACTGAAGTACATAATAAAAGACCTTAATCCCTAGTATCAGACTTTACAAAATGTAGTGTTTACAGGACCAGTGTTGGGTGTAATGGGGGAAGGGCTCCACAGCAGCCCCCCCCCCACATCACTCAGTGCCCTCATTGTCCCCCTCATCCTGGCTTATTAACACCATTCAGATTACATTTTGTTGCTTTCTCAGTTTTCTTTACACTTCATTTTTTTCCCTACATTCATTCACTCAACATGTCCAAACTAGACAACTCTGTACTCAGGTAACTGTGTTGGAAATAAGCACATTAAGCCAAGGTCCCACAAGCCATAGGGATTCTAGATGCTCTGAGATAAATTTTAGAGGTGTTTAAACAACATTTCCATCCAATAATGGCCTAGGGAAAAAAATCATAATTAAGCAAAGAAATTCACTCATACTTATCAACTCTACATTTTCCTACACCCTTTCAACATACTCTTAAGGCCCAAGATAACACTGTAGTAATTGTGGATGAAATTATTGAATTAACCAAGGGTCTAGAGCCACTAGGGCCCTCATATACTACAGGCATTCTGCATGCTCAGAGGTAAATTTTAGAGCATTTTTCCAACCATATGGTCCAATGACCACCTGAACAGAAATCAAGACCAAGGAAAAAAATCAGTTTTATTCTTCAATTTTACTTTTTCCTGCACACTTTTAACACACACGAAGTATGCACACTAAGTATGCAGAATGATACTGTAATAACTGTGTAGGAAATAACTGCATTAGTCTAGGGATCTGGGAGATGTTAGGCCACCAAAAGCCATAGGAATGGTGGTTCTTCATGCTGTGAGGTGCATTTTAAATTTTTTAAAACAATCTCTTTCATCCAATTATAGTTTGAACAAAATTGTCATTAAGAAAAAAAATCAGACTTACCTTTTCAGCTTTGTTTTTTTCCCCACATCCTTTTAACACACCCTAACTGAGCAGGACTACACTGCAAATAACTGTGAAAAAACTAACTACATTAAGCCAAGGGTCCTGTGGCCACTAGTGCCCCAGAGGTTATAGGCATTCTGAATGCTCAGTGTGTCATTTAGAGCGTTTTTTTCCAACCATTTGCTGCAATGATGGCCTGAACAGAATTCAAGACTATGGAAAGAAATTCAGTGTTTCTTTTCTTTTTTATTTGAAGGGGGAAAAAGTTATATCCAACACTTAATGCACAAAGCTGATGAAGTAGCAATTTACAATAATCTGAGAAGACTAATGTTTGCGTTGATACATAAATCATATTCCAGAATTGTACATGCCTCTCTACACCCTCATAAAAAGTAACTTCTGTGTAATTCCCTATGGTGTTTGATTTGAATTTAAATTAAGGCACAAGTGACCACAGTCATATATTTCAAGTTGCTGCACTCATAAGTATATACAGCATTCCTCTTCAATCCCACCCCCAAAAAGACAGCCACCATCCATATACCCCTCTGATATCAGACTGAGATGAATCTTAAAAAAATGTAACCAAAACAGAACTCACAACTTCACAAAGAAAAAAATGAATTGAGAAAACAAAGTACCAGAAGTCACCCACAAACAGACAATTTATTAATTAGCGCTTTCATTCAAAAACTTATATACTGAATTTCTTCAGATAAAAGCCCTTAATTGCCTCAGAATGATGGAGTCACTAATGATAACAGGTGAGAGAATGTAGGATTGGTTGTAGGTGAGGCTATGGAGGATTATGATTTTTTTTTAGAAAACAAAACTTCCCTTTTCGATGCTTGGCAAGACTACAGGACAGGATGAATGAGAGTGAGAGAGTGCAGAGGGATTACAATTGGATTGTATCTCAGGAAGTGAGAAAGGTTTCCTGATTCAACAAAAAGAGGAGCATATGACAGCAATGTAGATAATTAATGTTGCTCCAGTGACATTTTGTGAATCTCAAGGTACTGGGTTTAATTTCAATGACTTCACTTCAGCATTTCTAATTATAGTTATTTAGATGTCACACCTCTTTATGCGGGTTTGTTTAGTAAGGGTTTTACATTTATCCTGTCCTTGTAGTTTTAATTTTGTGGGACACACACAGGAACCGAAGCTGTCTGTTCGAAAGTTGAACTTGATGTTCTGGTTTAATAACATCACTGATACTTCTTTTTCTTGTGGCTCATTACATAGGTCAAGTTTATTTAATTCTCTGCTTATTCTTCCTTTATATATTTTTGAGAAAATGTGTGAGAGATTTAAGGTCATTGGCACCCCACCCCTGTAATAAATATTACAACTCAACCTCCTATGAGAGAAATTTGATATTTGAATTGACTAAAAACAAATTGATTAGGGTGATGTAACCCAGTAAAGGGGGTGGCATGATGCTAATGGATAATTTTTTATGCTCACAAAAGATGTTGGACTATTTAAACAATAAACATTTTTTTTATTTCGATCTCAAACAATGAGATTACTATTGCTTAATTAAAAATTTATTTATTGTTGGACAATTTATCGTTACATGGTAGAGTTGTTGAAGTTTGATATGATTTTTTGAAGGTGAATAGGCCAGTGATTTCTTGTATCTTTGGGATACCAAAGGTGCACAAGTCTGTTATTGATCTTCCTTGCAGCCAGTTGTAGCAGCGGGTGGCTCTAAGACAGAACCACTGCCTAAATTTGTTGACTTTAAATTGAAGCAGTTTTTTTATTGGCTAGTTGCATGTTTTAAAAATACATGGCATATTTTAAAATCATTGAAGTGGATTCCCTTTGATAATAATTTAATATTCATAACTATTGATACATGGAATTTGTTTTTAGTTATTCTGCATACCACCAGTTTACAATGGCTTGGTGATGTGTTGATTGATGGTACTTGTCTGATACAGGATGATATTAAATTACTAGTGAAATACATAGATTTACTGCTTTCCAATAATTGTGTCTTTTTTGAATATGAATATTATAGGAAGATTATTGGGGTAGTAATGGGAGAGGAGGCTGCCCCAGTTTTTGCCAAAACCATTTTATGGTGGTGGGAAAAGGTATATGTTTTTTTCTGATTTTTTTGACAATGTAAAATTCTATTTGCATTACCTGAATGGCATTTTTATTTTATGGTCTGGTAACATTGACAGTTTATTGATCTTTGTTGATTATATTAATAGTACTACCTCACTTATATTTTTTCAGTATATTTTGATGTTATGGAAATTAACTTCTTGGACATTACTATTTATAAAAATAGTACTAGTAATTGTTTTTCATCCATGATATATAGAAAATCATCTCATTCTACTAGTTTGTTGCATTTCAACAGTTTCCATCCCCCTTGGCAAAAGAGAAATGTCCTTAAAGGACACATGATTAGAGGCTTCAGATTAGTACCCAAGTTTTTTTTTTACTGAATTGGATATTTTGGCTGCAATGTTTTTGGAGAGAGCTTATCCACCTAACATGCTCGAGGCTGTTAAATAGGAGGCAAATATTGGTAGAAATATTTTGCTTCAGCCAATTTTGACAGGGGCTGAAATTGATAGTTTTGTTGATAACGGTTCTATGACTAAGAAAATTCTGGATGTCTTTTGTAGGGGCATGGTATATGAATACAATGTGTCATGAAGGCTATTTTGGAGAAAATTGGAAAAGTGTTATTGATCCCTTAACATGTGAAGGAATTTCGGGTAAGAAACGATTAATTTATAAAAATAAAAATTATTTAAAGAAGCATTTTGACAGGTCCCAGAGTACCTCCCCCAATTCCTTTGTAGGCAATATGGGAATATCAAAATGTGGGTGTTGCCAGCAGTGTAGATGTATTTGGGAAGGGCTAATTTTATGTTGGAACATGTCCCTAGAGCTTTGTCCTAATGGTAAAAGTAATTGTAACACAAAAGGGATGGCACATTTGGCCCATTATCTAACTTGCATGACCCTTTATGTGAGTAAAAGTGAAATAGCCCTAATAAAAAGGATATATAAGCATGTGTATGCTATTTCTAAGGGCAATCCGATGAATGCACTTTATAAGCATTCTGTTAATTGTTCAACCTTTAAAAATTTTACATTTGTTTTTCTGAAGAAGGTTGCCATTTTTGAGAGGGGGGATAACTGGGCTGCTCATTTAGAAGCCTGAGAATTATTTTGGCAAATATATCTGGATGCAACAAATAAACCTATTTTAAATGAGAAGACATCAATTAATAGTTTATTGGTTCTCAAGAATATTAAATTATAGGTTTTATGAGGAGATATTATTTGGCTTTATTAATATTGATAACAATTTAATTTAGTTTTTAAGTGTACTATAAGTTCCTGTATGAAGGTTAGATAAAAGTATTCATTTATGTTGTAGTGGTTGATTTGCTAGATGGTGATATTTTTTCCAATTTAAACATTGTTTGGAAGTGTTTTTTTATCTGATAAAGTTCAGTATATACCTTTTGAACAAAAGCACTAATTATTTAATAAATTGTCTGTTTGTGACTTCCTTCAGGTGCTTCATTTTGTTCAGTTCAGAAAGCAAAACATATATCATATTCCACTAATTGCTTTCAGATATATATACAACAGCATGCTTTCCTATCCTTCCAAAAAGGTAACCACCTATATACACGTCGTGCTTGATTGTGAGGAAAGTGAAAGAATAATGATCACTGTAATAATTCCATCTTATTTCTCCTAGACAGTACACTGCTCCTACACAAGCTATAGTGAGTACACACCCCCAAAGTATGAGAGCAAAGTTAAAGAAATAACTACACAATTCTCAGACTAACACAGAATATAGTGAGTTTTTGTACACCTTTTAGGTTTGGGAGAAAACATAAAGAAAGAGTAACATTGTTCTCCACACTTAAACCCTAACAGAAACTACAGCAACCTTCTGTACACACATCTGAACGGGGCTAATTGTAGACTAGGTGGGGTTCAGGGCAGAGGCCACTACTAAGCCTGAGTCAAATTCCAATTATACAGCCTTGGGGTGTGAAGGCCACCAAGTCACCAGAAGCACTACAAGACTGGATGTTCTGCATTGCATTTTATCCCTTATTATTTGAGAGATGACTGTTTAAACTGATCAAATGACAGCAAGGTCAGTTACTTTCACCCAGACAAACTCACTAAGCAGTTATAATTACTTCCATATACAATTCAGATGTCTGACTGATAAAATAAGGCAGCTATGTAATGCAATTCATCTTTGCTCAACACAAAAGGCTGCCATACATTCAAATATCCCAAGTTGCTTCACACAAATCGCATTATTCTAGTAAAACCAAAGTAATGAGCAAACAGCAGCTGACTGCAAGTCATGTTCTTCCTTAGACAGCCCCAGCAATTATACTTACTTTGTTATGTATATCAGATAGCAAGTCAAGTAGCCCGCCTCACTTCAAACAAATGCACACTAGTCTAGCAAAGTCAAATAGTGACTGTTTAAACTAAGCAAATGATAAGAGGGTCAGGTATTTTATTCTGAACAACTCCAACCCCCCCCCCCATATGAGTTACAGCCACATCGATGAAAAATTCAAATGTGATTGTGATAAAACAGGATGGCATTTCACCTTTGCTCCACACAGACAGTTGCAACACATTAAAGTATTCCAAGTTACTTTACACAAATCACAAAGCCAGAATAATGAGCAAACAACAGCCGCTAGTAATTTTCTTTGGGTCTATATTAGATATTTGAACATTTAAAAGTTCAAATCACTAAAGAACAAACTTTAGTAATTGAACTTTTTAAAGTTTGAATATCTATAAAAACAATATTTAAAAAAAAGTAAAGGGTTTAAGCAGGGGCAAGCCCCCCGGCACCCCCACATGGGGGGCAAGCCCCCCCACACACCCCCGCTACTTAAATATACCAACTCCGAGATCGCACTTCAGTGTGCTACAGTGCGGAAATGGAAAATTTCCCCATTTCCTACACTGTAGCGTAATCTTGGAGTTGTTATATTTAAGTAGTGGGGGTGCAGGGGGGCTTACCCCCTGTTTACACCCTCTAGTTTTTCTTTTTTTTTAATTTTTACATATATTCGAACTTTTAAAAGTTCGAAAACTAAAGTTTATTCTTTAGTGATTCGAACTTTTACACGTTCGAATATCTAATATAGACCCTTTTCTTCCACAGACAGCCCCAGCAATTATAGCTAGTTAGTGCAAATCTCACATAGCCAGTGGCACACTATATTGTTTTCAACATAACTATCAACTGTTTCTGATTTTGCCTCACTTTTTGCCCTGGTGTTCCTCCTAATTTTCATACAAACCACTGAAGATTACACTCGACCAATAATGTCAAACATTAGAGTTTCATACTTCTTCCTGTTCAGAAAATACACACTGATGCGCAAAAACTATGGTTCTAGTAACTTAAGTAAATTATAGCAAAACAAAACAAAAAAAAAAACAGAACATATAAACCATGTTCACTAAATGTCCACTAAATAATTATATTTATTATGTAAACTAATAAAAGAAAAAAAAACAGAATGCTTAAATTAGAGCAGCATATAAAATGTTTTGGGCCTTTATTTCCCTTCCTTCCCACCCCCACAATCTATTATTTTGTCCCCTTAGCTTCCTACAAATCGAGAGTGTGCTGGTCAAAATCTCTGATCATCACTGCCAGCATTCAGGAAAAAATACTTACCTCAAACTACTGCTGATGGAATCCTCAGCTTCTTCTCAGCATGTCCATTCCAAGCGCCATACTCCATTCAGATTATACTTTAACTTTTGGGCTTTTCTGCCATGTTCAGATGTAGAGTGACTTGAATCATCACGTCAACTGCAACAGTTCATCATAGAGCACCCACAATGCTATGAGTGCTTTTGTAATAAGCAGGGGTGGTTCGGGACAGTTAATGATAATGAATGAATGAACAAACATACATAAATAAACAAGGAAACCGCTTGAAGACTATCAGCCTAGAGAGCCTCCTAGTTGGTCCATGCATAAGACTGTCCCTGCCTGCTTAAACAAAATGACCTACAGTTTAAGATTTTCTCAAATGTTTATACAGAATGATGTGTCTTTCGGCTTTTCCCGGTTAGGGGTCTCCACAGCGGAACTCCAGTCCGCTAACGATTGGCAGTAGATTTTTACGCGCCGAGTTGCCGTCCCTGATGCACATCCTTCAACGAAGGTACGCCCATTCACGCATGTGTCCACACAGAAGACACTCTAGCTGAGAATCAAACAGAACAACGTCCTTACTGTGAGGCAACAATGCTACCGCAGCGCCACCTGTTTTTATTGCATAACTTTATTCATTTCGGAGAGACTGATTGCATAGAATGGATGAAATTAGTGACCAATACCTGTGGGATTCATTAATAAAGTATGTGCAGTGATAACACACATAAGGTCATTGCACAAATGTACATGCTGTAACCATGGCAACATTGAGAAAAGTGATTCAGAAATGTCAAAATGTTACGATTATAGTGGGCAAACCAACATAACAGCCTTATGCTAACTGGCACTGCCCCTGTGAAGTAAAAGCTCAGCAGAATGAAAGCATTCCGGATTTTATGAAACTGTTAGTGAAGTCTTAGATAATTGTCTTATTGTTGAGGTTGTATACTTAAACTATCAAAGGCTTTTGTTAGAATCCCTCCCTTGTAATGCATAAAATAAAGCCTTATATTATTGAATGGGTTACGTCTTTGCTTAGACATAGATGTCAGTGTGTTAAAGTTCAGGGCCACTTTTCAAATTGGTCCCATGGGGGTCTGTTTTAGCCTCATACTATTCAACTTTGTGTTTTCATTTTACCTGTCAATAATAGTTTATGGCTGTCTAAACATCCTGATGACATTAAAACTGAATCATTTTTAACATCATTATCAGAATATTTAGCTTTCAAACCATATGTGTCTGAACTATTTGAATAGTTAAATAAAATGGGCATAATATTAAGCCATCCATACCCCACAACTGTCCACATTTTCACAGAATGTCCAGATTTTTCCTCATACTTTTCGTCTGTTCCCCATAAAAATTTTAGTTTTCTGGCAAATCCATGAGGATAGAATTCATTAAATGACAGATATTTGAGTTTCAGACTTCATATCCTTCCGAAAATGCATGGTAACCCAAAACCTTTTATTCTAGCAACATTCTGAGTTTATAAGAACAATATTTAAAATGTGTCCATATCTTTAGGTCTTTGTCCTTCCATTAGTTTTGGCTTTGTCCAGATTTCTCATTCTAAGAGGTTAAGAGGTATGAATTCATCTAAGACTGGTGATATGTATTTTGGTAATTTCAGACCCGAGCAACCTTTTATTTTGGGAAATCATGATAAATGGGAAATTAATGAATACAGAGATATTGGTGTAAATATAACTTCTAACATTACGTTTAAAAAAACAATGCTTGTGCTGTTACAGCAAATACCATGCCTGTCATGGGCCTCAAATTTTGAAATTTTTCGACCAGATCTATTGCAGTCCTATTGAAATTAGTTACAATGTATTTTCAACCGTTAATAGAGTACAACTCATTATTTTGTACAAATTCAAAATGTGACCTCTCCATATTAGAAAGTACTGAAAGAAAATTTAATAAAAGAAATTATGGAGTGCAGGACAATCACAAATCAAGAATGTTTAGCTAAATTTAGCTTATTTTCTATCAGTTATCACTGGTTACGTGACAGACTGTGCCTAGATATCATACACTTTATGATAATGGAACATGACTTTCATTCAATATTGAGGTGCCACAATCAGTGTGAACTTCTCATGGGGTAAATTATACCTTTCAAAGAGCTAAATGCAGAAACATTTTAGCTCAAGGTTTATCACCCAAAGTATTCTGAGGTCTTGGAGCAGATTGTCATTACAAGTAAGGAAATGTAACTCGCTAGAATCATTCAAGGAGTCTTTAGATACTTAGTTTGGTTTGAATGTCTACTCACACCTTGGCAACCTGCATTATGCTGGTACTTGACCTTTATGCAACTTACAAGAAAGTATAAAACTGTGAAGTAAGTACATATCCCATCTGCCTGATTCAAAGCCATTGGGGCCTCAAACACCTAGACTGGATTGTGTGTAAGAGGCCAAACAGACCTGGGTCAGGTTGTGCACCTGTTCAGATCAGTAGTGTGTCCACATTTGAATTCTAATCTAGCCCCTACCCTTAACAGAGCATAATCTATGTTTCCTTTTCGCTTATATATATATATATATATATATATATATATATATATATATATATATATATATATATATATATATATATACAGAGAGAGAGAGAGAGAGTAAGAGAGAGAGAGAGAGAGAGAGCACCGTAGAATTGGATTGTGGTCGCAGCACTAAGAAACACTTCTGTCATCCCAGCCCCTATCTCATGATATGACTGTATCTGTTCTTCTTCTCTGGGTTTGCACATGCATATATGGCTTTTACACCACATACGTAGATTTTAAAGGTGCTACATAATCAACTATATCATAAATTAGTCTGCTATGATACAGTCAGGCATGGCATGCTAGTGCTATTCCATGTATAACAGACAACCTTGCATTGTAGGATAGGAAGTGGGTGTTCCATGGAGCGTGTGGCTCAAGAAAATGTGCATTTTTATCTCTTTATTTGTAGGAAAGAGGGAGGGGGAATACTGGACAATGACTACTACATTTTTGTGACAAGGAGAGGGACCCTGGACAAGGAGCACTCACATATTTTTATGAGGGTTACTCCTGGATAATGGCAGTTAATATTTTATGAGGGGTACTCCAAGCAGTGAGCATTAATATATTTATGTAAAGGGAGATACAGAATAATGAGAACAAGAAAATTCATTCATTCAGCCCCCCTCCCCATGGAACACCCACTTCCCATGATCCAGTTCAGGTTTATGGGCGATATGGAAACTATCATGAAAGAAACTAATCCCAGATCAGGCAACAGTGTATTAGAGTACACACACACACACACACACACACACACACACACACACACACACACACACACACACACACACACACACACACACACACACACACACACACACACACACACACACACACACACACACACACACACACACACGATACACATCTGTAGGTAGTTTAGAAGATTACAGATTCATGTATTATATGTCTGAGATTTGAGAGAAAGGCAACAAACCAGGAAAAAAAAAACATCCAGATGCAGGGAAGACACATGGACTCTACACAGACATACTGCAGATGAGAGCCAAACCGTAGAACTAAGCACTTAGAAATATAAATGCTAACTGCTGGGTGACTGCACCTCCTCATATTTATTATAAAGGGGCTAGTGTTATGCTAATGAGTAAAAGGGGGACCTCAGAGATAAACATTACAATGCAATCATTCATTGGAAAGTGAGAAGGAGGATTCTGCAAAGGATGACCCTGCACAATAACCACTAATATGTCTGTAGGCAACAGAGCACCATGATTATGGTTAAATAATATCTTGATTAAGTGCTACTACAAAGGATGACCCTGCACAATAACCACTAATATGTCTGTAGTGCACAGAGCACCATGATTATGGTTAAATAATATACTGATTAAGTGCTACTACAAATCAAGACCAGACCTTAACACCGTTTAAAACACTGATATGCACCTGTT